>NC_135499.1:138815504-138863004 GCF_052857255.1 Amblyomma americanum | reverse complement strand
GCGGGAGCGAGCACTTCAGTCCCTGGGCGGGCACCGACCTGGCACCTTGCAGGAATGGGTCGATCCACCATTACACATCGGATCATCGGACGCACTCCGGCTCTGGCGGGCTTTTCTCCTATACTTCAAGGAAGAAGAAGGGCCTGGCCGTTTCTTCGCAGAGCCGACCACAGGACCACCCCGCTTCGAAGAAGAAGTGGAGACCGGCCCTCCTCCCCCTCCCCCACCTCCACCCCCATGAAGCCCCTCATTTCTGCCGCAAGGCTAGGCCTATTTTATGCAGAAATAAAGACGTATATATAAAAAAAGCACACACCGTAGCGTAAATCTTCCTATATAAATAGCGGCTGGTGGTACATTAAGTTAATGTGAAAAACTGATCTAACGACTGAGGAGGAATGCCTCACATAAATGTGCTCTAAGCCCAGTCTGCCTGCAAAACATGAAAACCTTATCAAGCCGCGTCGGCTTGAAATTCTCTAACCGTATAAACGCAGCGAAAATTCGGTGCAAACATTGGATGTGATGTGTAGCACAGTGGCGGGCCTCGAGTACATAATTAACTTTCGTTACCAGATACATGTATTAAGCTTGGCCTCGACCAAAAATTGAAAGGCGATGTGGAACAACTGGGCTACGCTCAGCGGCCTGCATCCGCTCGTTCCACTAGTATGCACGTGACGTGAATGCATGAAGCGGAACGCCAAGATGTGCAGGAGGCACACAAGAGCGTACTATTCTTGTATAATAACGGGGCGGTGTTGAGCACCATGAACCAAGCCATAGCGACACGAACATTTAGAGTATTCATCTGAGCACCACAGACGATGCCAGACAGGTGTATCGTAGATACAACTCTCAATGCTG
The DNA here is from genome assembly GCF_052857255.1 of Amblyomma americanum. Classification (NCBI taxonomy): domain Eukaryota; kingdom Metazoa; phylum Arthropoda; class Arachnida; order Ixodida; family Ixodidae; genus Amblyomma; species Amblyomma americanum. The sequence goes on along the minus strand of NC_135499.1, from coordinate 138,862,137 downwards.
GGTGTTCTCTGCGTTGTAATCGGCAGTCGATGTTGGGGTCCCTGGCACGATGTTGTAAATCGCTATCTTCATCATCGTTCGTCCGTCAGCTAGGTGCCTCCAAGCGTTTTGTGACAGTGCAGCACTGCCACCGTTACCGCGCAATGGAGCCGGTTTAGTCAAGAGATAGAAAGACGCTCCTGCTCGTATGTCGCCAACGGCAGCTTTTTGTAACCGCACACGAAGATCAGCTGTCAACTTAAGCGGTCTAACGCATCCTTAAGCCCGAGCCCTATGCCCAGGGTGAAAAAAGCTAAGAGGCTCACCTCTTTCCTAACCAAGCCTGCAGAGCGTCGGTCACCCGTCATCCATCGATCACGGGTAATCCATCCATCTTACAATTTCAATAAAAAATGCGTTCATAAGCTCTTTCTCGTGAAAAAGTGCTTTTGTTCAGAATTAATGGGTATGGCATTGTCGATGGGCGTTTCTGACTTGGACAGGAGCAGTGAGCCTGATGTACTTACATCTCAGGTCGGCAGAATCTAGTAGTTCTGATATAAAAGTTCGCCGAAACCAGCTCAGAACATCGGCCGAATTTCGCACGTAAGTTCCGTCTTCGCGGTTGGTTCAAATAATTTTCCGATGCTATGCTTTCGATCTGTAGGGTATCTGCATCATTCTGCCGCGACTTTTTGCCAGTGCCAGGCAGAGAGCGCAGTTTCAACCTCAAAGAAAACAAGGCAGTCACTTTGGAGTGGATTTTGGTGGCATGATGCGTCGCTCATAAAAGCTGACTCAAATTTTTTATAGCTCAAAGACATCGCCAGTTATAGCGTTAGTATTTCCAGCGCCTTTGTTTGTTATAATGCGGAATACTTCATATACGTTGATTTGTTGTGCGTTTTTTATTTCAGATATAGGCTTATATTTAGCAATTTTCTTCCGATCATCAGTAAAATTTGGTGTTTGACGTATGCAATTTTGCACTAAATATTCAGTCTCTGCGTAAGACTCCCCACTTCTTAAACACGCATTAATTTAGCTTCGTTTCAACGTGTGTTTCTTCAAAAAGAAATAAAAATGAAAATTCACAAAAAGACAGCAAGTTTCTTCATGGTTGGGAAAGAGTTCACGCGGCAGCACGTCAAGGAACAAAGGCGACCAGCGACGCCGACCGCGCTGTTCAGTTCGAAGAGAAGCGGCTGACGGCGATGGCTCCTCAAGCTGCAAAATCAGCCACGGAGGCCATGCGTGCTGCCCACATAAAAGAACAATAGCGGGAGAAGGCGACGGCCCGTCGAGCAACCCAGAACTGGACCCACAACCGAGAGCTGTTACCGCCTTCTATGCGGCGCCCAAAAATCATCATCAACATAGCCTAACTGCGTCCACTAAAAGACAAATGCCTCTCCTATATCTCTCCTTTTAACGCTGGAGTGTTGAGGCTATTTTTCTGCAAACAAAAAAAAATTCGTCGTCGCCGTCGTTTTTAGTGGCGGCGTTGTGAGCGGGAACGCAGGTACAGTGCTCTAGAAACTCCGGTACAGTGCTCTAGAACCAAGGTTCAAGAGCACTGTAATGGAGGTGGCCCACCTGCCACCTGGGTCACGTCGCCTTGTGAAGTCGTCACAACCTGCCCACCGTGGCCCCGCACTGTGAACAAACTGCCCACCGTGGCAGGTGGCAGTTAAGTTAATTATTGGTCGCCAGGGGTTGCTCGCGAATGGCAACTTGTGTCTTACAAGCTCCACTGGTGACTGTGTTTGAACAGCCATCTGCCGGACAGGGGCGCAGCACTGCGCCCGGAGAGGTATGAGGACTCCCAGGTATCTTTTAATAGTGTCACGTTGGAGTTGGTGCTGGCAGCTCGCGTCTAGACGGCAGAGAAACGACAACACCGAGAAGCTCTGAGAAGATGCGACAGCACACCGAGACGGCCAGAGCGGAACGTGAGCTTCTTCTTCAGAAGCGCACGAGCTGCGTGCAGAACAGCCGCCGAGCGGCTGTTGTTGTAGACGCGGCAATATAGAGAATGACCAATTACGCATCTATGGACACTAACTCATTAAAGCTATGGCATCATACTCATAAGACGGAGCTTAACTGTCCCCTAAAGTTTCTTTTCTAACTTCGCCCTGTGGTAGCCTTGCCTACGTTATCCACGCAAACTTCCTAATCTCATCCGCCCACCTAACTTCTGCCGCCCCCTGCTACGCTTGCCTTCTCTTGCAATTCACTCCGTTACCATTAAAGGACCAGCGGTTATCTTGCCTTCGCAGTACATTCCCTGCCCTAGCCCATTTCTTCCTCTTGATTTAGACTAGCATGTCATTAACACGTGTTTTCTTCCTGCCCCACTCTGCCCGCTTCCGGTCTCTTAATGTTACACCTACCATTTTCCTTTCCATAGCTCGTTGCGTTGTCCTCAATTTAAGCTGAACCTTTTTCGTTAGCCTCCACGTTTCTGCCCCATAGATGAGTACCGGTATGATACAGCTGTTGTACACTTTTCTCTTGAGGGATATTGGTGAACCGTTATTCATCACCTGACTGCGCCTGCCAAGTGCACTCCATATTCTCCTGATGTTTCCCTCTCGTGGTCCGGATCTGCGGCCACCACGTGGCTTAAGTAGATGTATTATATGACAACTTCCACTGCATCGCTGCCTATACCGTAATATGTGGTGCCCTTCTGAGTGAGCACTGCTCTAGATTTGTTCATTTTAACTTTTAGACGCACTGTTCCGCTTTGCCATTGCAGGTTCTCGATCATGCTGGGCAGTTCGCCCCGTGAGTAGCAAGGCCATTTCGTCTGCAAATCAGCGATTACTAAGGTATTCATTATTAACTTTTATCAAAATTCTATCAATCCTGTTTCTGGGTACCTCCTGTAAACACGTAGTGAATAGTACTGGAGATATTACGTCACCCTGCTTGACACTCTTCATGGTAGAAGACTATGGTGGCTGTGCAGCCGCTACATACAACTTGTATATACTATATTTTCTATTACTTTAGCGTATTACTCTTCTACACCTCATTCCGCAACGTCTGCATGACTGTTTGTAGAGGTTTCCACTTAGTCATAGTCATATACATCCTCTCTCTCTCTCTCTCTCTCTCTCTCTCTCTCGCTATGTATATATAATCCCTCCGGCGGCATAGTTGTTTTTTCTGCTGCTTTAGAAGTAATTTTCCTTAAGCCACTTCCTTTGGCTTGTCTGCTAATATATATATATATATATATATATATATATATATATATATATATATATATATAACATTTCCCTACCAGCCGTTGATGGCGTGAATATGGTCTCCTGTCGAATATGGTCCACAGCCATGCCTGCTGGACGATGGGTGAATGTGGCACTCGTTCAAAGTTTCGGCTGTTCTTCCAGAAGTTGTTTAGCAGCAATTTCTGTTCCCAGCTCCGGCAGCTCTTTTCGCCGAAATTTTGCCGTCCACCGACAGCGACAGTGCCAACCAATCCACTATCGTGCCAAGCTGGCCAGAGTGCCTTGCCTTTATTCTGGCAAACCTCCAGTACCACTGAAGCCAGCCATGGGCATTCGATGCGTCCGGCTTCGCCCTCTCCGAAGCCGACAGCCACTACTCAACGCTCGTGTAACCCGTCAGTAGCTCCTCTTGTAACTTCCATTTCCCTTCCATCGCCGCGCAGAAGCATTCGCGAAAAGAAGCCGCCAGCAAAGTCTAACGACTACATGATTGGTTAGGAGTATGATTAGAACATTTGCCCGTTAAAAAAAACGTTAAAAAACGTTAAAAAAAAGCAGTTGACGAGTGCGATGCACACAGTCACTTGCACGCGAGAGAACGACGAAAAATACAGAACGGCTTGCTCTCAGGGCGCTTGCTGCGTTTGCTCTTGCTTCGAATACTATGCGACGCAACTCTTTCCAAAAGTTGCTCTTTGGTTGACTATTGTCTAAGATTGGCCTAATTAAATGATGGATTGCCATAGTAATTTCTTTGTAAGAAACGGACAGTAAGCTGATCGGTCTACATTTTCAAGTCCTTGACGTCTCCTTTCTTATGTACTCAGGTAAACTCAGTGTTCTTCCGAAATTCCAGTACGCTGAAGATCGTGATGCGGTGCGTACAAAGAGCGGCAAACATTTTTAGCACACTGTCCCCCGTGTCCATCAACAGATCTGCCATTACGTGATACTCACCAGCCGCTTTTCCCTTTTGTGCTGCTTGTAAGGGTTTCTTCAGTTCCTCTTACGTTACTGGCGGAATTTCTAACTCCCCCACACCACTGCCTCCGCCATTAAAGAGACACAGAGGGAAACCTCCATTAAGTTATTATTGTCAGAAAATATTGATTGTCTGTCTTTTTCTGGCCGCGTCGACGTTGGTCAAGCAGCGATAGACGAATTTATCGGCGAGTAAATTTGATTTGAAGATCTTCCTGCCAGTCGATCTAAACTAGTGGAGTTGTGTGCCAAAATTATTGCTTGCCAACACTTTGAAATTAAAGGCGGTTTTAGCGTTTTATTTGGGATTCACTCCCCAGTATCGTTATCGACGCATGCATTTTAGTTGCAAAATCGGCCGGTGATGGCGACACCTGTGTTTAGTTTCCTGGTCTTTTCTAGCCTATAAAAGCTCTGTTTTAAGTGACAATGGTCTTTTTGTGACTATAAGTTAGACTGCGACACACTATATATGGATACAGAAAACTTCAATTTGGCCTCGGTGTCCCTTTCACCTCCGGACGATTTCGGCTATTGCATAGATATGCGAAGAATTCTTCGTATACTTTAGCTATCTTGTTCGTACCGGTAATGGCGTTGCACCGCTTAGCTTTTAGTGCGTGTAGATCTTATATTTTCCAGTGCTTAGTGTCCTCCGGATCACTTTTAGGGTACCTCCGTTCATAAGGGCATGCTCGCTTCTGTCCGTACTCCCATATGTCAGTTGCCTTATTAGTTTTGACAGTTCTCTCTGTCCTATTTACTCTATAGGGCTAGAGGCTTTCATGCTTTCTTAATGAGATCTTTCGTCTCGTAAAAGAGCTTGCTACCATCCTGTCTAGCTACCTCGCGCACAACTTCGAATGTGCATTCTGTAATGATATAAGAATATCATTCATCGCTTGAACACTATGGCCGTCGTCCTCTCTTCAACTGCAGTATGTGTTGTGAAGCGAGATTCAGAATTCATTTGCCCTAATGTAGCTAACTCAATGATATGTTTCATCCTTATTAATTTTCTCCCTTCCCTTTCGAAATCAAGGCTAACTCAGTGCCAAGCACCTTCCCATCCTACACGATTCCGTGATGCGCGCACAATGTGAAGTCAGTTTCCTTTGTAATCTTACCATTCGGGTTGTTTAAAGCCTATTTCCGGTCCAGGCATTGGCGGTAGAAGGTACTTTCTGCCTTTTATTTATATTTGGCTCTACGAACTCTGCTAATGACTGCCCCCCTGCTATTCCCAGAGCATAATTCATTGTTCCCCAAGACTTGATCTCCAACCTCCATCTTGCCTAGCCTGACACTCAGTTGCCTATCTATGAATTCTACTGCGTTTTTACTTTGCACATTCTCTATCTGAACGTCTTCATAGAACTTTTGGATATCTCGTCATCATGACTGGACGCGTAGTCCTGTAACGCTTCCAATTCATACTTACTTTTATTAATCTTAATTACGAAAACCACCAGCCCCTCCGTAATGCTGTAGAATGTGTATACTCGTATGTTACCAGCTATATCCTCGTATGTGAGGAATCCCGAACTTAGCTCTCGCCTGTCCGCTAAACCACGGTAGTATAGTAGGTGGGCGCAAATTAACACACTGAATACTTAATCTTTCCTTCTAACCGCACTCAACCTAAACACATACGTCCCATTTAATGCTTGCTATTTACTTGAACAACGCTGCAACAGGCTAGTCTCACAGGATAAGATTCCAGCGTTATACGTCGCCAAGTATAACTTCCACTGGCGGCCGGTCCATCAGCACAGCTCTGCAAGGACAAAATCTCATGATGGTTAACGCATTTTGAAGACTGAGCAAAAGGAAAGAAGGGCACAGAAAATGCAGAAAAAGAACTATAGAAGATCAATGCTGTTGGTGCGGCAGAGTATGCTTTAACATTAGTCTTCCTGCCGGACCGTACAGAGCATCCGTGGCCGCTGGCGGGCTTAGACCGTGCGAGCAGGTACGCCGTAACCCCTAACCACTCTTCCCCACCAGCAACACATCGCCTCACACTCTCTCTTCGCCTTCCCTCTCCCACGCCCTCTCTCTTGAAAGGGGAGGGGATTTTCCTCTCTCCATGTTGCCGCCTGCCAAGACGGACGGACATCGCGGATATTTTTCCCAGCATCCGGGTTCTAATGCTAACGCATTAAAACGGCAAGACTGGCTCCTGTCATTGTGTGTGCCTCATGTGGCGCTATCGCTGTACCCGCCACGATGGTGGTTAGCGTGCTCGGCTACTGATACAAAGTACACGGGTCTGAACCCGACCGCGGCTACCGCGTTTCGATGGAGGCGAAACGCAAAAGGCGCTCGTGGGCTGTGCGATGTCAGGGCACGTTAAAGATCCCCAGTTGGTCAAAATTATTCTGGAGAACTTCACTACGCCCCCCCCCCTTTCTTCCTTTCTTCTTTCACTCCCTCTTTTATTCCTTCCCTTACGGCGCGGTTCAGGTGTCAGCCGAGATGTGAGACAGATACCGCGCCATTTCCTTTCTCCAAAAACCAATTTCAAATTTTTTTTATTTACAATTTTTTTCGGACCCGCCGCGGTGGCTCAGTGGTTAGGGCGCTCGGCTACTGATCCGTAGTTCCCGGGTTCGAACCCGAACGCGACGGCTGCGTTTCGATGATGAAGCTAGGCTAGACGCAAAGGCTGTTGTTGTTGTTGTTGGCAGGAAGAATGAAAAGGAATGTGCACGGGCCTGCCCACTGGCTCAAGCCGAACGACTATCGCTGCCACGTGCTGAAAGTAGGAGAGTTGAAAGATAGAAGTGCAAGGATAGAAAGAAAAGACGCGGGCTATTATAACCCGGCACGATCCCGGAGGTAGTGCAATACCGGGGCAACCCGTGCCGGAGTGCTTCAGGCACCCCGCCATACTCCAAAAATAAGTTAAATATCTTGGGTCCGTATAGGACCCGCAGCAGCCCGTGTGCTGTGTGATGTTAGGGCACGTTAAAGATCCCAGGTGGTCGAAATTATTCCGGAGCCCTCCACTACGGTACCTCTTTCTTCCTTTCTTCTTTCACTCCTCGTTTATTCTTTCCCTTGCGGTGCGGTTCAGGTGTCCGCCGAGATGTGAGACAGATACTGCGCCATTTCCTTTCCTCAAAAACCAATTTTCATTATGATTTTTCTGCCACTAAGGTGTCCAATCACTAATTCCGCTGATCTTAGCCTGAAGTCTGACCTTGGAACCATAGCCTCGAACCGAAAGCGAAATGAAACGCGGTGTGCTGGCGCGCATACTTCTCATTTTGCCAATTGAAAATTGAAAATTTGTTTGAGAGAAGTAAAGGGCGCAGTAACTGTCTCACATATCTCGGTGGACGCATGAACCGCGCCGTAAGTTAAGGGATAGAGGAGGGAGTGGAAGAAAAAACATGTGCAGCAGTGGTCGTCTCCGGAATAATTTCGACCACCTGGGGATCTTTTACGCGCACTGACATCGCCCACGGGCGCCTCTTGCATTTAGCTTCCATCGAAACGCTGCCGCCGCGGCCGGGTTCGAACCCGGCAACTCCGGCTCTTTAGCCTAGCGCCCTTACCACGGAGCCAGTGTGGCGTGTAAGTCCAAACAAATCAGAACAGTGAAAAGGTAGCCGTGATCTACTCTAAAAAGCTTTCGAATCATCCGCAAAAACAAAGACGCCACTGAATGCTTTGGATATCACACAGGCAAATGCGTCTCGCGTCCGGGAGCTGAGGAGGTATCTGTGTTCTGAAGCTCTGCCATTACTTCTGCGTACACTCCCAAACATCCAGCTCGGTGCTCGGGGAGCCCCTCAAGGAGCAGTCCTTTCCCCGATCCTTTTTAACATTGCTCTCATTCCTTTTCCCTGACAACTCTCTCAAATTCCAGACATACATTTCAGTCTCTATGCGAATGACATCATTGTCTGGGCATGCCGAGGCAGTGACGCCGCCATAGAGACCAATCTCCAGACAGCCTTTTACACTATTGATACACATGCAAAGGAGAGGCTTATCCCGCTCACCCTCTAAATCCCAACTCTTTCTCTACAGGCCCAAATCCACTAACCCTGAGAGCCCACCTATCACTCTGACACTCTGCACACAGCCCATTCTCTTAGTAACACAAATCAGTGTTAGAAATGACGCTCTATTCCCATGGAGCTCATGGATATGTAATCAAAGTCATCCAGGCTCATGCTCAATAAACTACTCGACTCATCCGTCGTGTCGCACATCAGAGAACAGGCCTTAAGGAAAGAAACACCCTTCACCTTACCCGTGGATACGTTACTAGCAGAGCCACGTACGCTCTGCTCTACCTACCAATCGCTAGTAAAGAACGCGATCGAGTAAACGCCCTAGTCCAGAGTTGCACGAAAGAGCTCTGCGCCTACTCAAGATTGGAGCCCATAACACCTATGAAGAACTTAGTTGGGTGTCGCACACAGCCCAGACGGCCAGCCTCTCACGCACACCAGCAGGTCGCGCACTAGTCTCTTCTCTACACATATCGCCAATGGACTCCCATCGGGAGGCACCCTCCCCTTGCAATTCGATCCAAAATTCTAGTAGCCCCCTCCCTAAAAGCATGTACCCAGAAAGGGACGGGAACCGCACAACTGCCAGGGCGCAAGCCTTTCACAGACAATTTGCAGTAGACCACAGTGTAGCCTATGTCGACGCGGCCACCTATTCAATCGGCCATCGCAAAGTACTTGTCGCAAACAATCACGCAAAACTCCTCCCCGCTGGCTCAATTCTCACCAACTCAAAAACTGAGGCAGAGGAGGCAGCCATTGCGCTAGCCATGACCTCCACGCCCGCCAGCAAAACCACCACGGACTCTAAAACAGCTGTCCTTAACTTTGCCAAAGGCACAGTGTCCCCAACCACCCGCCGCATTTTGCGTTCTTGGCAACCCAGACAATCCATCACCCTTAGTGGACACCCGCGCATGCGGGCCTTCCTGGTAACGAGGAGGCTCACTCCCTGGCCCAAGGTCACACTTTCCGGGCTGGGGAGGAATGGTCGTTCTCGGATGCTGGGGAGTGCCTGCTGTCCTTTCGGAGCATCCTTACATACTACCACGAAAATAGGAGAGCATGCGCTCCCCCTGCCCCGACTCTCACAATCACACAGGCTATAAGCGCGCACAACCCCATACCCCATCCTCCTCCATGCCCACTTTCCTGATCAGTTTCCTTCCACCCGCAAGCTCTATGGCAAACCTGGAGGCTTTCTACACATATGCTCACCTTCCCCTCACTCCCGCATCCTCCCGCACCAGAGGTGTCCCTAGATTACTAGGAGTGCCTACTCACCAGCACTTCCGATCGGGACCAGCGCAAGATCATTACTAGCGCTCTCTCAAGGATAGCCCTCCAAGGATTATCATTTGCTTTGTAAGGGGGCCCTCTCTACACGGAGAGGGCTACCAAGTGCCATATAGGGGGCTCCGCCCCCAACCCCTGTAATATTGCCAATGAATGTTTCCACCACCACCAAGGAGTCTCGCGTTAACGTCAGCGATATAATAATTACAGCCGATTAGCTTACTTGGCGTTTAGCCTACTTCGCGTTTGCACAAGTAAGAAAAATCGGCTGTAATATTAATATAGCAGTAATAGTAATTTATTGTGGGGGGGGGGCGCCAAATGTTTTAAAAAAAGTACAGAAAATCCGGCCTGCCAAAGCCTCATAAGGATTGAGTGGCAGAACCCGACAGGCAGCGGAACCGCGCAAACACATCCAAATTACAGAATATTGAATTAGTACAGAGGCAAAATAAAAATAGACAGGAAACCAAAATGGCATAAAATACCTGAAATCCGTGCAAAAAATACAGCAGTTACAAGTGAAATTATGGTTTACTTGACAGGTGGTAAAGCATATGTACAACGGCGAAAACCACTAATTAGTGTATTGCAGCATCATTTTTAGTTTATATTTAGTTTTTGCTCGGCGAACACTTAGAAGTAACCTGTTAACCTGTAATATCGCTTACTTATAATGTGAGACGCCTTTGACTGTGTGATATCTGAGGCATTAGTGGCGTCTTTGGTTCTGCGGGTCAGTGGAAGGCTTTCTAGAGTAGAGCACACCACCTTTTCACTGTTCTGGTATGTACGGGATTAAGTGGAAACTTTGTGAATACTCTGAGGGTTCTTTAAGCAGGCCTGTTCAGCCATCTCTGAGTGAACGGGAGGATATGCTTACAGTTCCCAGAGACACGAGGTGTAGTGGCAGGGTTGCCCATTGTCGCCTGCATTGTTCATTCTGTCTCTTGAGCCTCTTTTGCAGTCGGTTGAGTGGGACAGCATGATTCGAGGCTTCCCACCCACGGCAGCAAGAAAGCGTGTGCATTTCTGCGTACGCAGATCACATTTCATTATGTGGAAAGCTTGAATGGTTTCTTGGCCATCTTAGATCAACATGCTCAGCTCTCTGGCACTCAACTTTACCCCCCAAAAAAGTTGCGACTTCGCCTTTGGTTCATTTGTTGACGCCTTGCCACGAGATGTACCCTTTGTGTAAGCAGTAGGAGAGTTTTTTTACCCGCCAGGAATCCTAGTGTGTGGGATGAAGCACTTGTACGCGCTCAGGCTGCCTTCGACTCAGATTATTCACACGAATTGACGTTGCGTGTTGTTGTTGTTGTTCCTGTTGCTGTTGCGACTGCTGGAAGAATGGAAAGGAAAGTGCACAGGCCTGCCCACTGGCTCAAGCTGAGCCACAATCGCTGCCACGTGCAGAAAGTAGGAGAGTTAAAAGAGATAGGAGAGGAAAGATTGAAAGCAAGACGCGCGTCTCAACAGCCGTGACATCAGAAGCGACGAAGACGGTTTAGCAAAAGATACAGCCGGTGACAAGGCGCCATTGCCATATTGATGAGAGCACCTAGATCCCAGCCCCGTAGGGCCAGGAAGCAAAGAGGCTCTTGTTAAATACGTATGCAGAGGTGGAGGAGGATAAACTTTAATTACAAAGAGAAACTTTCCCGGGAGCGCTTCGCAGTCCAAGAGCCCGCTGACCATCCCCTCCATCCTAGCCCTGTTAATCAGCCTGCGCTGCCCACCGATTCGTGTGGACAGTAGGGTGGGCCCTCAGATGGTTGGGGTGGCTTATGAATGGGCGGTACACAGATGGGATTTGGGCGTGCCCAGATGTATTGATAGATTGTGGGGGCGCTGGCTCCGCAGGTGGTACAGTATGAAGGCAAGTGGGTGGGGTGGAACAAGTGGGCAAACCAGGGTAAGGGAATGCGTTCGTTTGAAGTTGTCGCCAATGTGTGTTTTGTAAGTGGTTTAATGTGAAGTCGGATGGACAGTACATGATACGTTTTGTGCAACGGTATATGATTTCTATGCCGCGCGCATTGCCCCTAGACTTCGTCATATTTCAAGGAAGTTGTCAGCGCTTGTTGGCCGCTTTTTTTGTGGGATGGAAAGCCTGCTGCCTTGGCTGCTCGTCCCTTGCTGATCCTGATAACAGAGACGGGAGGGCGGCGGGGGGGGGGGGTGCTTAAGACTGCAATCATGCATGTTTCTGCAAGGGTTCTCGCTGTCAAAAATGACCGGTGGTTTAGCACTGCTCGGCACGAATTACTGTGCAGAAGCTCAGGTTTTTGCAGGTGGACACCACAGCCACGTGCCTGAAAGCGCGACTAAGGTGTCCACTGAACCAGGGAGCTAGTTATGCGCGTCAACTTTTTCATCGTCTCTGCCAATTTACCCAATGTACGCCGGCGGCCTATGCTCCAGTGCCGCGTTCCTGCAACAATGTTGTCAACGACAACGCGTACTGCTCTAGTGCCGTGTTTCTGACACAACATTGTCCGCGCCAACGCAAGCGGCGCACATCCCTCTGTCACTACCGCCAGATAGCTCACAGCCATGTTGCTACTGGAAACAAACGCCTTGCCATCGATTCCAGGCTTCAGTGTCTACATGTCTCCTTCAATGATAGACCGTCGTGTACAAACTGCTGCTCCACCGGGAAAAGGCGGCGGTGTATGTGGAATCACATTTTTGCATGTACGCCCACTGAATCACATCGACCGGCTTCACCGCGCACCGGACGGCGGCTCGCTGCTGCAGCGTATGAGCTCGCACCCGCGCTCACGAATGGGCGCGGCGCTGCTCGAGTATGAGCAATTGACACAAGGCCCACCCCCCTACGGCTCCTGCGCGCCCTGGCCTGCTGCCTCGGAGGTACAGCGAGAGATCGTCGGCATCGCGGGAAAGCGGAGCACAACCCTCTGCGCTGTGCAGCAACTGGCCAGAGCCGTCATACACGAGGAGCTCCAGGACCATCTCCTCGTGTACACCGACGGCTCAGTGGCCCGCGACAGCTGCTCCCTTGCTGCGGCGGCCACCATCCCCGCCCTGCGACTGCACAGCCAGCAACACGCAGCCTTCCTGGGCTCCTCCACCACGGCGGAGTTGATGGGGATCCGGCTCGGGCTGGACCTGCTGCTCACCCTCGGCCCTCCGCCGCCCAGGAGTGCTCTGCTGTGCGACTCCCGCACCGCCCTCAGCCGCCTGCAATCTAACGGCCGCGGTACCCCACTAGTGCGGGAAATTCGCTCGCGCATCGAGCGCCTCGCGCAGAGAGGTTGTGTCGTGCGTGCACAGTGGGTACCCGGTCACTGCGGCATCGCCGGCAACGAAGAAGCTGACGACCTCGCGACCGCTGCACACCAACTACCTGCCAGCGATCTGCCCCTTGCGCTGGAGGACGTGCGTGCGGCCATTCACGACCATCTCCGAAAGCAGCACCCCGACCCACGCATCGCGGGAGGTGAGCGCATCGACAGTGTCACCGGCTGTCGCGCACTTACACGGTCACAACGTGCAATGATCCTCCGCGCGCGCATTGGCTGCGTGTGGCCCGGGGAACGACGGGTTCGTCACGGAATCGCGACGAGTGATGTTTGTGACGGGTGCGGTGCAGTGGAAACACTAGAACATCTGCTCCTTCGCTGCTCCGCGTTCGCCGATGCTCGTCGCGATATGCTCGCGGCCTATAGGGCGCAGGGCATACTACCAGACTCCATCAAGACGCTATTGTGGCCGCAGGGCAGTGCGCGCACTCGTGAGCGAACTTTGGTGAGCCTCTGTGCATTCCTCGAACACACGGGCTTGACGTCCCGTCTGTTCTCCGTCAGGTAGTTACACGCAGTGACCGAATGCTCCGCGAGTTCTACCTTGAACGATTAATAACTGGACGCCCCACTCCAGTTGTAACCTACACAGTGCTGTGCGCGTGTGTGATTTAATTCCTCTAAAATGAACTAATCACGCGCACAACCTGGACACATTTCTTATTGTGTAAATAGTTTGTACATATTACTTCTCCCCCTGTCCTCTATTCCTGTCCCCTCACCTCTTTCATTTCATTTCTCCATTCTGCCTGCTGTCCTTTATTTCCGCTGCCCCAGCTCAGGTGCTTCAGTATCGATGGCAGATGCCGGGGCTAGCAAAAATCTTTTCCTTCCTTTTTACTATTATTTTTAATAAAACCACTACCACCACCACCACCTCTCGAAAACTGGTGCACGTCGTATCAAGAGGTAGTGGCAGTGGCTGCAAAATTTAAGAAGGGATCCGTTGTGGTCGTTTCATTTTACGTTAGACCAGCCGGTGGTGCTTCCTCCCGTATTAAACTTGGCTGGTTAACAACTGTCCGTCGGCAGTATCCCGGGCGTCCGATTTTAGTTGGAGGCGACTTTAACGCCCCTCACCAGGATTGGGGGTACCCCACTTCGAGCCCTCGTGGCAGGCGTGTGCGGGACGCCTTCACGGATGCCTAATTTGTGCTGCTCAACCATCCTGGGACAGCGACACGGCCAGTGCGTCAAACTCGCAGTGCTTCCTATGCTCCAGACTTGACGTGGTGGTCACGTCCGGGTACTCCCTCCTGGCACATGGAACCAGACTGCTGGGGAAGTGATCATCACCCTATCATCATCGCTCTTCACCTCACATTTCCGACCTTTACGCTACAAATGTTCTGTGATCAACTGGGACAGTTTTCGCTCCTGTATGGACAATCTCCTCAGATTCTTCGCCAATCCTTGTTGAGCGCATACAAACAGCGCTCAATAGTGCTACAACTACCACCTGGACTGATGTTGGTCGACCGGCACCAGACCTCGGCCTCCTTAACTTGTGGGCGGCACGCCGTCAAGCTGAGCTGGCTGCTACGCGAGATCCTATACGTCGCAGGCACGTACGCGATTGCACTATCTTACAGCTAAGGCACGCAAATAGGAACGCGACTTCTCTCGACGGCAGTGGCGTGCGTGGTGCGAACAATTTTCTGCCAAATCCTCGAATGCCTCTCTCTGGCGAGCATTCCGTACAATGGAACGCGGTCGCCGTTCGACTGACGCAGCAGCAACCGCATGCTTCGCGGCTAACTTGTCGCCAGATGATTTCGCCAAAGAAGCAGCGCGAAAGTTTTTCCCAAAATACGATGCTGTGCCTTCTTCATCCGCCACTTTAAATATGGCAGGCATCACAGCGCATGTATATCAAATGCCGTCTGATGTCGACGTAGATGGAATTGCGTGTCAATTCTCTATGCCTGAGTTGCTGGCTGCAATAGATGATGCGAAACGGAAAACAGCGCCCGGCCCGGAAAGTATTCAGTACGAGGTATACAAGAACCTGAGTAGCGCTGCACTCCCTCAACTACTAGACACCATAAACAAAGTATGGTTGGATGGCGTCGTGCCCGATAGCTGGAAATCCGCTGTCGTGATTCCTATCCTGAAATCAGGAAAGCCTCCGACGGACCTTGCAAACTTGTGACCTATCTCCTTAACTCCTACGCTGTGCAAGCTGGCGGAGAAAATGCTAGCCACACGATTGTCATGGTGGCTAGAGCAGCACGGTTTTTATCACCCCGCTCAAATCGGCTTTCGTCAATATATTGGCACAGGGGACGGGCTGGCTGTCTTGGCATCTGCAGTTTTGTCATCTACCCGCAGCCGCAATGCGCGTATCGTTTTAGCAATGGACGTTGAAAAGGCATATGACAACATCAGTCATGAAGCCATTCTGAACTCCATTGACATGCTTCATCTCCCTTTGAGAGTGCGTAGTTTTGTGGAATCATTTTTGGAAGGCAGAAAATTTGCAATACGCCTCAGCGACGAAGCGGTCGGATCATTTGTTCCTCTCTCCAGCGTGCCCCAGGGATCAGTATTGTCGCTGGCGTTCTTTAATATTGCTTTCATCCCGCTGGCTTGGCGCTTACATGACATCCGTGACATAAAATTTCTTCAGTACGCTGACGACATCACGGTACTCATCTCCGTACTCAGGAGGCTGCCCTTTTTACCTTTTTATTGGTCCTCTAAAAAATACAAAAACATAAATGAAAGAGAGAGGGAGCCCAGACCATCAACGCTTTACCGGGCTTAAAGCCAATAAAAAAAAAGAAAAGGGGCTAAACGCTCAAAAAAAAAACTTCAGCTATCCGTGCATAAAACAACATACACGTCAGTCGCCAACCGCTGGGGACGCCGTAAACTTGCTGCAAGTCCTATCCGTCTTTGTCCATCAGGCACCCCACTACAGGAAAGTCCGAGTGTAAAAATACTTGGCTTAATGATTCACCAATCAGGATCAGCGACTGCATGGCTTTCTCAGGCAAAAAGGCAAGCTATTCAGACTTTTGAGTTGGTTAGAAGAATTGCCCCTAAAACTGGTGGCACAGGCTCGTTCGTTGTACGGCAATTGGTGAGGGCAGTTCTGCAGCCACGTATTGTTTATCAAGCCCAGTTTCAACATCTTACGAGAGCCCAATGAGATCGCCTTGAAGCCGTGAACCGAGAGGCTATGAGGACCATTACGTGCCTTCCACGCATCACACCGGTCATAGCTTTACAAGATAATGCGCAGCTCAATACCATTGATGAGTTGGTGCAGCAGCGCCATGAAGCGCGCTGCCATAAGGCCATTCTATCGCACTCCACGCATGCACTGAGGACTTATGCAACGTCACACTCCATTCTTCAGCCGCCAACGTCAGTTCTTCCCCTATGGAAGTTTGTACAGCTCAGCGACAACAAGCCAACAGATAATCGCCGGCCAACATCTGCTAATTCGGCATCGTTGCTTCGCCAGAAATCTGAGGAACAAGATGTTTGCCTGCCTGAAGGATCCATTGTTGTCTACGTGGACGCAAGCATACAAGACTGCAAAGCAACAACAGCTATCTACTGCCCGTGTAGACCTGCCCTGAATCAAACCTCTTGGTTTCAGCTTACGGAACCCCCTTCGTCCTTTTGTGCTGAGCTCGTTGGAGTTCAAGAAGCACTCTGCTCCGTGGCCGACATAACTATATATGCTCCCTGCGGCCCACGTTGTCACCCGCACTGGCGCCCTTCAAGTTGTCCGGTTGCTACGACGTGTTAGCCGCTGTCCAACGATATGTCAGGACATCCACCGGCTCGCGGCACGCATCCCGCAGCCAGTACCTATTTAGTGGGTGCCACGGGATCTGCTGACCTATCAAAGCCTGGCAGATTTAGCGACCCGCCTTGCGAATCCAAACTCTTCACCGCCTCGGCCCCTTCAGTTGGACAGTTTTACCCTCCTTTCATCAAGAAAGGAACTCCTTCGGCGCCGCACACGTGCTCTCATCCCTCCGTGTGCGGTAACCCTCTTGAAAATATACCTGCGCTCAAAAGACACGGACTGAAAGATACAGACACACACACACAGCGCTGGTAAACCAACTCGCCCAACAAGCCACTCTGGTAACCCTCCCCCGCGGTCTTACCCGTGCAGAGGGGGTTGCGCTTAGGAGGATCCGGGTCAGGGTTGCCCTCACACCAGCCGTCACTCGGAAGTGGCCTCAGTACCGAGATTTGTTTCCTCGGCCAGGGTGTCCGATGTGTAAACATGAGGACATTGAAGCCGACATTCATCACTTACTGTGGGACTGCTCAGCTCTCAAGCCTACAAGGATCCGGCACCTGATGGTAGCGGGTCTTTCACCAAGCAACCCTGCTTCATACATTGCCTGCACGCAGGGACCGTACCATCGTTCTCTACTGGACTTCATCAAATCAGCTAGCCTTTTTCCATTCCTTTAATCTCTACTACATCATTCATCTCACCTTCACCCATCATTGATGCCCTGGGGCAATAAATTTCGCTTTAAAAAAAGCTCAAAGCACTAATATTAGTTTGATAGTAGTATTAGTGGATGAAGAAGATGATGTGATTTGCACAGCGCGAGTGTGTATTGTACTTTAACACGAGGCACTCAGCTTCACACGAGGCGTGTTCGACTAAGGCGATATCCTATAGTGCTCTCGCGCAGTGGCCGGCGAATCTGATCCGTTCGCGTCGCCGCAAGTTCTAATCTATCTAATATTTATCTATGTAATATTAATCTATCTTATATTCTAATCTAATAATAATAATTTTATTTAGTTTTATTTATTTATTTCACTTGACACAAACCCACAAACATCGCAAGAGCTGGCTCGTGGTTTACCCATCGGAAAAGTGTTTTCGCACCAAAAGAGTCGTAAGGGGCCGGAATATCGAGCTGTACTTGTTCGGTATTTCAAGTGTTTTGCTCGCATCGTTATACGGAGCCACAAGCAGAGCGGCCGCAGGCTTTATATAAGGTAGTTACAAGTTTTATGAGGTTCTGGAGGGACTAGTACCCGGATGTGAACGATCCGGGCAACGCCGGGCGCTAGGACTGGAGAAGCAGTGGCAGTGCTTGAACTAGATCAAGGCCAGAATAGGAAATAATCACAAAGAGGGCGGAAACACTTTGCCTCTGGCCTCTTACCACCTCAGGTTAGGAATTTTCAATTGCGAAGAATGTGGAATCTCGTTCCAACTAGGGAGAGCTTGCGGACTGGGGCGTTGTGTCAACGTCGCGGTGGCTGAATTGGGACGCTATCGATACCCAGCACCATTAATTATTGGAGTATGCCGTTGCGCGTGCTCTGCGGCAGTTGCTGTCGCATACGTTTGCTCTTCAGGTGCACCGCATCAAGGTGGTGTTTCTTTGAACGCGTCGTTATTGACACAACCATGTATGTATATAGTCTGGAGGAGGCGTTGCCTCGCCGCGTAGTGTTTCCAGAGGCACCGCGCAGTTTACCCCGTTAATGTGGAACTTGCGAGTAATGGTGTTTCTGCACCGATGGACGACAGGGTTTATCACGGGGAACCGAGAGAGAATGGTGCGCCTACCTCTCCCATACTAGTTATGAAGCTTGTTTACCACAGCGTATGTGCGGACTCAGGGCCGTTTACCCTGTTTTTTGAAGTACGTGTACATCTATTGTACGGCCTTTCTTGTGTCCGTGTAGCATATTGTGCCCTGAATAGGTATTTACAGTTTCCATCTGCTTTTTTCAGGCCTTTAAAATGTCTATCACCCTGTCTAATCTCTGAATCAGTTGTCCGTGCATATTCTGCATGTGGTATGAAATGCCCTGAAAACTCTCTTCCATCCTCTCATCATAGTTTCGGAACGGGTTCCATTTTTAAGAGCGTTAGCTCTTATTCATCACGTTTCTCGATTTCTTGGGGTCTGTTACCACCTCCAAGATGGCGGCCCCCATAGTAAATCGATATAGCCACCCAATTGGCGATTGATTTGTGACGTCATTAGTATATCGAATTGGTGATTGATTGGTAAGGTGACTGGTTTTGTGACGTCATAATTAACTACTCACATGACTATGTTTACTCGCTTGTAACTCAGTAATTAATGAGACCATCATAAAACGAATTAGATATTTGGAATCATCTAGATGAGTAGAACACGTTAGTCACCAATATCGCCCAATTAGGTTAATATTTAGTTATGGTTAGGCTTAACATGGCGGCCGTGACGTCAGCACTCGGCAGCTCACAATTGCATACCTCGCGGCGACCGCGCACCTACCGCCTTGAGGTAAGGAAAAATCGCCCTCCAAAGAGTCGAAAAACTTTTTGGCCCAAATCGGTAAAAAATATCCAACCTCAAGGCGGTAGGCGCCCACTCCACTCGCAGTGAGGCATGGAAAAGTAGCCTAATCACGTGGTAGTACATCGCATGCACGATATATTCCGCTACCAAACAGCTAACGCTCGTTTCTTCGTCTCCCAGATGATGGCGGCATATTTTTTTTTCATCTTCTTGAATGAATTCTCTTTACTCTCTGATATCCAATTTCAAATACACAGTTTCCGGTACTGTATGCATTCCTTGAAATTTCTTGTTTCTTTAGTGCAATGAGACTCTCGTACTTTTGTTTGATTACATCAATAACTTCTCTTCAATGAGCAGCGTTCTTCGAATATCACTCAAGAACCTGAGTATTGCCGCAAAGCATTGTAATGTCTATTTTTCATGCTCAAAGCCGCCGGCACACGGCTTTATCACTTTGTATGTTACAAGAGTTGCTACCAGACTTATCTGGAATGTTTGCAGCTGCACACAACTGGTTAGATATGTTGCCCGAAATTATCGTGGGTGATTCCCGCACCTTATCTCCATAGTTCTTCGTCAGCTTTAAATTGAGCGTGGCTGATAACGGTGGGGATTTTGTTCTTCGATGACTGTCGACCACGTTTGTTACTATCGCTGCAGCCGTGTTCAGTTCTTTGTGGGCGTAAGTCAGCTCATTAAATAATTTCTTGGGGGGCGCTTCAAGCAGCCCTCTCGACCAGATGCGCGTTCGCACCGCTTCGGCTTTTTGGCGCTTTTTGGCCCTGACGTTTTCTGGGCTAGGGTCCCAAAAATAAATGGACCACCACCATCGTGTTCCTCGCCCCTTGTAGACAAGGTTTCGACGCTTCCGCGTCGAAGACTACCCCAGGGAATCATCCCTATACATCAGATAAGCCTATACCCCTATGCCGCCAACATGGTTCCCGGGCTGCCTCCGCAAAACGCCGCGGCAACATCGCTCCGCAGCGGCACAGATAACGCGGCGCAACCTGTCGCTGTGCTTGACGCCGAAGCAAGCATGACGGATGAAGATTCCAGCCAAGTGGTTGCAGTGATCCCTGTCTCCAACTACTAAGTTCTTTCTTCGGAAAACGTGCCTGGAACTGACCCCTCCCAGGTAGGATCTTGCACTTTTCCATTTTCGAAATTTGCCAAGCGACCTAGGATGGGGTTAGGCACTTCTCAGATAACTCAAGAAAACGCTCGCTGTGTGAACAAGCCACAAGGCGTAAAACTTGGCCGCTCCCAGCCAGCTATAAATGCTCGCTACGTGCATGCGCATTTTTGATCGCGGGGCTCTGCATGCCCGCTCATGGTCATGATCACATTGGAAAGAATCGATCATTCTGTTGATAATGACCATTCTGAAGAGGATGATTGATTGGCAGCCTGTTAGGCGAAAGAGCATAACTACAGCTGCCGATTCAATCAGTGGGTAATAATTATGCTAACCTCAACTGGACAACTAGGCACATTCCCCGCACACTGGCTGCACGGAGCTATTGCCGATGAGCTTCAAAAAATTAATTTTCACTCAGGTTTCCAAGTACGGCCTCTTGAGCGAAGCAGTCAGTTTGCAGTAGACATATCGCATACGCTTGCCGGGGATCATCTCCTCGTACTACAGTCGTCCAATTTTTTGAAAGGTGATACCTGCACCGGGCTTATGAAACCATTCGCCACGGCCAGATCCGCGGTGTCAGCTATCGTACCAACGGGTTAACAAGCGAACAGCTCATGGCCAACCTCACGTGCTACTCGTGCAAAATAATTAACGCCAGGAAAAATTAACTGAAAATTGGTTTTAGGGAAAGGAAATGGCTCAGTAACTGTCTCATGTATCTCGGTGGACATCCTAACCACGCCGTAAGAGAATGGCTGAAGGGAGTGAAAGAAGAAGGGAAGAAAGAGGAGCCGTATTATTATTGCCCTCGCCGCTGTGGCTCGACAAAATCTGGCTGTATAGTGCGAAAATAATGTATGCGCTCACGAAAGCATGCAGGCAAAGCAACACCTCCAGTGCTCGTAACTAGTCGAAAAAGCCAAATTTCTTATTTCAGAGGACGCCAAACAACCCCTATAGTAAACTGGTATTTAAGGTGAACAAAAAGCGCTTCCCACTCAGATGAGCTGCCCCTGACTGATGGAAGGCTGATAAATAGTAGGCCGTTTTTTATAAAAAGAGCAACACCGCCCCCTCGAGAATGTGAACCACGTGAGGATGAAATCATTGTGTACCCTGGAACGAGCACATCTTCGTCCTTTTTTAGCAATGTCTCAGTGACAGTAATGACTTGGAAAGAGAGCATGTGTTGTAATAAAAATTACTCAATCAGGTGTTTTTCCTTATGTGTCGTACGGTATACAATGAAATATCAACATGCTTTTCGTTAGACGATCTGACCAATTTCAGATTTCGGGAGCGACATTCTGGTACTGCACATGTAACGAAAGAGAGTGGTCAAAAAGAAAATATTATACTACCCATGCAACGTCTTCTTCGCATATCAGATGAACAGTCGTTGATATTTGCGGGTTTGTCACAAAAATCTCTGCTTCCGACACCCATCCAAATGTCTACAACTTTTCACAAAAAAAAAGCGCTCGTTGATTTTGTGAAACATCGGCCCAAACCGATGGTATAAGTAAATATTATCTTTATTCTGCATCCTTTCACAGTATAAAATAAAAATCTCATAGACTTCTATAACTAGGTTGGTCGCACACATGGTTGGAGAAATCTTGGCACGGTCAGTACCTCCTTATATATATGTGTGTATATATATATATATATATATATATATATATATATATATATATATATATTATATATATATATATATATATATATATATATATATATATATATATATATATATATATATGATAGCTTATTAACTGCGGGTATGGAATCGACAACTTGGCAAGCAGGTAACTTGTTTCTTCATTTTCTACTTGTTTAGCTGTGCCAGCACGGGGATGAACTCCTGCAGAGAGTAGAGAGTAATAAAGAAAAAACAAATAAAATTGCAGGAAATGAAACTCACAGACATTCTCACGAACGATGAACTTTATCATACTGAGCGAATGTATAGTTGTAGCAATAAAATTTTTATTTCCTGTAGTTTTGTTTCTTTCTTTGCCGCACATCCTGCACTTGTTTGACATGAGGAGTAATTCTTATCAGTTATATCTCATTCCGAGAGATGGCGCGCTAGTGCGGTGTGGCGTAAATACATGATGTCATCAGCTGTCGACCACCCGCTAGGTATATTTACTGTTATTTTCCTCTCATGAGATATACCTTCTCATTAACACAATGTAGTAGTAATGCAATGATCAAGGTGATAATAATTCATGAGGGAAATATTTTCCGCCATATTCATCTCGGCACTTCAAACAGCTGAATGTTGTGACTTTTCTTATGATGTCGCGCCTTTTGCGTTGTGTTTGTTGTTGTATTTCTCAAGTGTTTCATATATAAATTTTGTTTTTGTTCCGATTCCATGCACTTCCCTTAGCTTTGTACACCCCTCACAAGATCATTTAACTGCTGCACATTATTTTTTATTGTTTTCTTTTACTTAATTATTGGTTCTTTGTCTTGATGCGTTCGTTTTGTCACAAAATATTGATTTTTCTCCCCATTTATGTAATGCCGTCGGGCCTTTAAGGGAAAAACAAATGAAATGAAATGGTGATATACAGCCGCACTTCCGGCAAATAGAAGCGAGTAAGAAGATCGTTGTAATACTGAAACAACAGACTGCGATACTAAGGCAGTTCATTTACAATTAATTTTGAATAAGAATCCTAATCTGGCGTGTCATCGATGGCTATCGTCAGTAAGGTAGGATCTATAGCCGCGTTTACATGAATGCGACAGAAGTTGACTCCCGTAAAGTTTTTGAGGGAAAAAGCAGGCTCTAAGAAGGAAAGGCATGACTCGTCCTCTAATCTCTTCCTCGACGTTTTTGCACTTGCCTTCAAAAAGTGGTAGGGAGTCGACTTCTGTCGTATTCATGTAAACGCGGCTTATATCGTGAACGAAAGTTTCGGATTTATTTTGAACACGTAGGCTCATCAATTTGCACAGAAATATCAGTGCGTGGATGTCTGAATTTCGCCTCTATGCCCACCGTGGCTGGGATAGCACCTGCGAACTCAAACTCAGTAGCCGAACGCAATAGCCGCTAAGCCACCGCGGTGAGTATGAAGCGCCATAGAACATGATGGTATGCTTGCATCACCTGTTGGCAAACAGCTGTAAAAAAAGCCTAAATTTTCATTTGCCTCTTATGGTCAGATGGGGCCTACCTTGTGAAGGACTGTGCTACGGCACGAGTGGCAGCGCACAGTCAGCGTGTGCGTGTTGACCATGAGGAAGTGCTGCTTCTTCACGGCGTGCTCCACCAGGGGCTCACTGTTGGGCTCACCTTCCAGCACCTGCCATGTACAGGAGGACGCGACCTAGTAGTTAGCAGCGGGAGTCCAACCATTGCATTGCATGGAAACAGCGCAGCAGACGGTACCAAGAAAGGAAGACACAAACACAGCGCCCGTGTTTGTGTCTTCCTTTCTTGGTCCCGTCTGCTGCGCTGTTTCCATGCAAAGAATGTACCAACTGGCCCGGCTTACTCCTTTGTTGGATCCAACCATTGCGATGACCCGCGGTTACTCAAACCAAATTGTTGAGTAAAGCGCTCATTTGCTTACACCACAGGTTTTAGCCTGCGCGCATTTGATCAAAACTTTCGAGGCAGCGCAGCTTGGAGGGTCACGTCACAGGCCTTGGAGGGCCAGTTCTTTATCCCCTCCCCTCCTTAAAAACTATAGGAAAAAGAAACTGTGAAGCAATCTTTGCCAGTTGTCTTCAAAAGTCCGATGAGGTCATGAAGAATGTTCTTGTCCTCTGTATTTGAGTGAAAATAATTCTTCGCCCTTTCGAAAGGCCCCCGAAGTTCGCGAATGCCCCCCCCCATTTGGAGGCTTAACGGCAAACGGGAGGCTTAGCGACCCACCCTGCGAACCGGAATCAATCGACCAAAGGTGTGCAACATTACCTTAATTTACCGACTTCTTGCTCATTGATCTCCAAGTAGGAAATCAGAGCAAAGGCCCTTGTAGCGCACTCTGATAACAGGGTAAATGTATTGTACCAAGACTGTAATTAACTTTTCACTCCATTTTATTTGCACGAAGCAAGACTCTTAACACAGCGCCTACCTGAAAACACTTGAGGCATATCCACTTGCCGGAGTCGTCCAGGCACTTCACGTCTTCGTTGAGGCCCTCTTTGGGCAGTCTGCTGACCATGTCACCGTGAGGGCATTGCAGCATGGGTATCCGCCACTGAAGAGCAACGCACGTGGTGTTATAGAGGGACTACGCCCCATTGTGACGCAGTTCTGTTTCATTTCTTAGGCGGGTCTTGTTGGGGAAAAAAGTAATTATCGGAAAGTAGGCACCAATCCTGCCATGCGGACTCGCAAAACGGCAGCCAGCTGGGGAATTCATGCATAACGCTTTTGTCTTCAGGGCTCATCAAATGGAGGTTGTCTAGCACGAACGACAGAGCAGGTGCTCTGCGTTCGTAAACGCATTCGGCACAATAACTGTATGCGCATGGTGTTAGTGAGTTTTAGCATAGCGCGACATGCAACAGGCCAGCCGAGCGCTTTCTGCATTCGCGCAATGGCAGGTGTGCGCCCTCACTTGGCCACAGCACATATGCAGCTGGAATTTGGCTGGAATTTGGCTGGAATTTGGCACGTGCCACGGCACGTGCGCAGCAGGCATCTGTAATCTAGGTAATGCTCGAGCGAGTACGTCTCCACCATGCTAGAACATCCTAATGTCAATCCTCAGAAACACCAGACGGCGGTTTGAGATGAATTGTTATACGCTTGTTTTTCAGTGACTTGCGCCACCTAATCGCGTTGTTGGTTTCACTTATCACGTCGTATTGACGCAAAATCTCCAACTAGAACTTCTCGTTAAACCTTCTCAAAGCTTTACGAATTTCTTGGATCCCATGCGGTGCGTTGGGTTATTTCGTTAAGCTAAACTGACGTATCCGACTTTCACAAAACATTGCCAGGCCTGTATGCAGACACGTTTGATATACGCCATTCGAATTCAGCTGGGTATAACGAAGTATGGGAATATATCTTCTATCGTCCACTGTGCTTTTATAGCTCCAAAACCATTATTGTGCACGGTTAAACGCCTACTAGCAAAAACTGTCACGGTTTTTGGATTACTTGCTCCACTTCAGCTATAGCAGTAAAGAAGAAAGGTCAACGCTAAACTTACGGTTTCGATGTCTATTTCAGGCTCCACAACAATTGGTGTTGCTGTTGAAAAAATGAATGCCCGAGAGCGTGATTTCATGAAAAATAATAGAACCTTCAACGCAAAAAAGAATGCCTTAAACGGGAAGAAAAGATAGACAAGTAACGAAACAGTTGCAGCAGAGGAGAAAAACTCTGTTTTCAATCTGTTTTCCGTCTTACACCATTGATGACAGCGAAGTGTATGATTACGGCGCAGACTTTATAGGCAAACCACATGACTCCACAGAGTCAAACTACGAGACCCCGTAAAAAAGTGGTACGGTTTCAACGTAGTAAAAGCGATCAGGTGAGCGAAATCATGTGTTTAGCCACGGTTAGCTCATGATTTTGCTCGGATGGGTCGTCGGCGCGTCTGGCGACGATATTAGACTCAGGTTAAGCTTTGATCGAGTTTAAGCTGATCTGATCTGTCCGCGGCGCAGATGGATGTTTACGAAGATACGATGTGCAATACACAACGCGAAAGTGTGTTGCAGTTTAACAGGAGGCGTGATTGGCTGCAGCGATAGCATAGTGCTCTCGTGCAGTGGTCAGCGAAGCTGATCTGTTCGCGCCGCCACGAGCTCGAAACCATGACCCTCAAGGTCATGCAAGCCACAAGATTCTTGGTTGGGTTTGACAAGAAAGATCGCATATTCTCGCATAAGAAGCTGCCAGAGTCAGCAAGCATGCTAAAGTACTTATGCCCCCTACCCGATTAGTCCACGGCATTCATATCTAGTAGACAAAGGAACAAAATATTTTTCAAGGAAAGAAGCTTCGTACGTTCTTCAGTGAGGCACTTCCAATATGGCAACACTGCAGCCTTGGCCCTTGCGATCGAGTGCAGGGCGCTGAAAGAGACAGAGAAAGCTCTCGTCAAACGTCTAAAAATAGAATAGGAAACAAACCGGAGTTCAAATGACGCATATAGTCAGTTCGTTACAATTCTCTGTTACGACGGATGTCCAAAAGAAAAAGACAAAAAGAAACTCTGACTCTATCCTTGAGCGCGTTGCTTGTATTTTTTGTTCTGACATGTAGACAGCCCTACTTATAGAACAACAGCGTACTAGAATACTCCTTTTTGAGTAAAGGAGGATATAAATTCGGAGGCTTAGGGGTTAGTATACGTTTCGAACGTTTACGAGTCTCACATGAATTTGAGAACCATGCGCGTACACTTTTCTGAAGCTAATCCGTTTGAGAAGCTGTATTTTACTCCTAGTATCTTTCCTTTTAGCTCTACGAGCGTCAGTAGGAACTTTTAAGGCCGTCGAACACACTCCGAACCCGAGGTATACGATCACGGTGGCTGCAGCAATCGAAGCGAATTCAAATTTGAACTAGGCCCAATTTTTAAGACGGCACATCGACAGGTTGCGTCTAAGAATCGGCGAAAGTCTGTATGATTTGCACTTCCATCGCAAAGGCGTCGCTGGGCCTGCAGCAAAACGAACCTCGACGAAGGGCGCATGTCGGGAACGGGGCCGCAGGGTTCGTCCATCAGTCTCCATGCAGGCTGCCAGGGACTCGGCCAAAGCATCTACGTTGTAGCCGCCCTGTTGCGTGCAGAGATGAGGAGGAGACATAAGCATGCGCGAGGTCGTCCTCGCTCAGGCAAACTGCGACTATGTATACACAGTTGAGCTCAATACTAACTGTGACACACAGCAAGTGGACGGACATCACGAAGCAGTGCCATCCCGCAGAGTCGCTCAAATCTGACTTCCGACAGGAAGAGTCAGGCTGCTTGCAATGCCGAGCTCGCGTGTGTTGCGCCGTGCATCGGAACGCATTGGTTTCTCATAAATGCGAGCACACAACAATCGCCTTATGGGAGAAAAATGGGAGCGCAACGTCTTCGCTTTATCCTGCCCTTGCAAAGCTTTGACGAATACAACGCACTGCACGCGTCGCATGGTCTCACGAATATAGACACGAATGAATATGGCAGGACGGAAGCATAGCACAATATCACAAGACAGACAACAGAAAGCAGTTCTATGCGTGCACTGCCGATGTAGAGCCAGGCGAAGACGCGTAACTTGCTTAGAACCACGGGATGTGGTGGTGCGCAGGCGGTGTAGCAGAACAAGATGTGCCTGTGTTACTAGGGTGTACCATCCTTGGACGTGCACCCTAACAGTTCTCCGCTACTTCCTGTACTGCTTGCGCGCATCCGTGTATTGGCATGTGCGTGCGCTCGCAGGTTTTTATTCTAGATTAGTAAATAATTACAGGACAGCATATCATTTTATTTCCCATTGAACAGAACATAGAGTGAGACGGGGCAGTTGTGGTCAATATGTGGCATTTTCGCAGCTCCCGCGTTTAAATTGACCGGGAAGCCCTCGCTCAATCAATGCAGTCAGCCTCCACAATCGGTTGGTATACTAGGCGTGGTGACTTGGTGAGTACGGCACGCTGCTGCTGTGCACGAGTTTTCAGATTCGATCTCGGGTTTGGCGTAGGGGAGCCGATATGGAAAAAAAAGTCGCAGACGAATAGTGTAATTAATGCCGCATAGTATGCGCTAGGATTAGGCTTCCCCCTAAACGGTAACGGGTGGGGTGATCCAGT
The DNA here is from genome assembly GCF_052857255.1 of Amblyomma americanum. Taxonomy (NCBI): domain Eukaryota; kingdom Metazoa; phylum Arthropoda; class Arachnida; order Ixodida; family Ixodidae; genus Amblyomma; species Amblyomma americanum. The sequence goes on along the minus strand of NC_135499.1, from coordinate 138,834,047 downwards.
CCAGGATCCAATCCTGTCGCCACTCTTTTCACCCCACGTCTCTGGTCGACAACCGCCGCTTAGCCGCATTTGAAGCGAAAAGCTTCACTACGCTAGTCAACACCGAGCTTCGCGCGAGCCGGCGTATGTCGGAGCACAAGTGACGTCACGCACGGCGCAGTTTCTTTCTCTCGCTCCCTAGTCACTAGTGCGCATGCGCCACTAGTAGCACCGAGCCACGGGTGTTCCGCCGCTGCGCAGCGTCGCGCCTTTCCTCAAAATAATAATAATAGTTGGTTTTTGGGGGAAAGGAAATGGCGCAGTATCTGTCTCATATATCGTTGGACACCTGAACCGCGCCGTAAGGGAAGGGTAAGAGAGGGAGTGAAAGAAGAAAGGAAGAATTAGGTGCCTTAGTGGAGGGCTCCGGAATAATTTCGACCACCTGGGGATCTTTAACGTGCACTGACATCGCACAGCACACGGGCGCCTTAGCGTTTTGCCTCCATAAAAACGCAGCCGCCGCGGTCGGGTTCGAACCCGGGAACTCCGGATCAGTAGTCGAGGCGCCCTAACCACTGATCCTCAAAATCCAACTTTCGATTTTCAGTTTTCTCTTTCCTCTTTTTTTCCTTTATCCCTTCCTTTACGGCGCGTATCGGGCGTCCACCGAGATATGTGAGACGGTTTACTGTGCCATTTCCTTTCCTCAAAAGCCAAATGAAACAAGTGAGCCGACGGCGTTCATAGAGTTCATTTGGCGTTGACAACTTTGCAAAGACCGTTCATTTTCAGGAAAGGAAAGGCGCACAACCGGCTCCGTGGGCCACTGGAGACCTCAATCTCGCTTTCGCTCGGTATATCCTGGATTAGCTGGGCTAATCCACATTTTTTTTTTACCATGAGGGCGTATTCCTTAAAAACTGCTTTTGTGTCTAGACCACTGTTTCCACCACATATCTGCTCATTTTCGAAACGACGTATTTGTATCCTCTGCCGTTTACAACAGATGGCGCCACGCAACCTGAACGCGGGTGCTCCGTTAACAACTTGTTGAGATAGATCTTCGTCCAATACGTTTGCTTCTAGCAGATATCCCACTCACCACAGACGATTTTTTCCCCCATAAGGCGAGTTAGACAGGCAAATTGAGCCGTATGAGGGAGCCGGAGGAGGAGCAAACTCTATTAAAGGAAGTAGCCGATATAACCGCTGCGCCAGAAGTAGCTGTGGAGTCTTTGCTGACAACTGGGTCGCTTTCGGTGACAGCTTGGCGCACTTACGCGCATCTCTGGCTCCCGTAGGGGCAATGACGCCCGAAAGGCCACACGAGGTGCGAGGCACGGGCTGCGTGCACGGCGTGGTCACGTGACTGCGGGTGGGAGCGCCTTATCTAAGACTACGAAGGTAGTGCGAGGCACGTGTGCGTGGAGTGCCCTCCTCTCCCCTCCGCAGTTTTGGCGGTGCTTCCTCCTCTCTCATGTTGCACTTCACTCACTTCCTCCCATTCCTTGCCCCATGCCCTCTCCCGTCGCTGTGGCTCAGTTGTTACAGCACTCGGCTACTGATCCGGAGTACTCGGGGGGCGAACCCGGCCGCGGCGGCCGCGTTTCGATGGAGGAGAAACACAAACAGCGCCCGCGTACTATTCGATGTCAGTGCACGTTAAAGAACCCCAGGTGGCCGAAATTTTCGGAGCCCTTCACTATGGCGTCCCTGATGACCTTAGGGACGTAAAACCCCATGAACCATAAAGGAAACCGAATGAAGGGTAAATATTCGGTGCATAATTAAAGTTTCACTCTGAAGTTTGCTCAGCCGAGAATCTAAGGACTATTGGACTAGGCTTGGTGTGAAAATCTGCCCAACTGTTCAACACACCTAGCCGATGAACGTTTACAAGTCAGCACGTAAAACTCTACGTCTCCAGCTTAGTCCCCCCCCCCCCCCCCCCCGCGCCCTTGGAAAGGCGATCAACTAGCTGCCATTCTGTCCCTTTGTTAGCGGGCGTTAAAGCTGGTAGTGGGTTATGTTAGGAGAGTTTGTAAAAAAAAAAAATGTAAGCTTGTTTTTGTGAGCTCCGCTTCCTACCTTTTGCTGCTGTTAGCAGCCGGTTTCATAGCAGTCCTGAACATGAGGCCTTACGCTTTCTGGTCAGAGCCACCAAACGCATGAAATCGCTTACAAAACCCTGATGACAACGCGTTTCTACCCCAGCGACAAAAAGCTTATTTCGCCTAGTCGAAAAGTAAAAGCAGCAAAGACTTTGGCATTTAAGTTCACCCGCAGAGCCTTCATAGCTGATGCGCAAGGCCCAGAACCACCGACGAAACCATGCACCCTGGAAAGTGTATACCTTCGATCGAGCTCCTCGCCTACGCCATACGTATATTGTGTCAGCGCAGCGACACTCGGTAAAATGCTGCGAGCGAACGCTGATCAAAAATTCCGGCCACGAAACTTGCCCTCTGTTCCTTGTGTCATTAGGCGCACACCCACTATTGCCGATGCCGCGATCGATGCTGGCTTTAAGCTCACTTCATACATAAGCGAAACAAAATTAGAACTAGGATCATCTCCGCTTATTTGTGTGTTTTATTTTGTCTCTCTCTCTCTCTCTCTCTTTTTAATTTCCCTTCCCAAGCGCCTAAGCAGAAATGCTGGCCATGCTTCCTCTAACTTGTGCGCATGCTGCACGTTCCTTGCAGCGTACACATATTGGAGAGCTAGCATCCGATAAACAAGGCTCCTAGCAACAGGCTCGATCAGCGCGCCATATACGAACTCAACAAGCGTGTTCTTAACAACACGCCACACTGCGCATTTTTTCTTTGTTTTTCGCGCTTGTTTTGCGGTGAAGCCTATATAACCGCTATTAAACTGTCAATATAACCACTGTAAAGCTTTTCCGTGCTGCTAAGTTCGATCGTTTCGGGGCTTTGAGCGTGCAAGTGAAGGCTGCCTTGTTTGTTCCGATACTAAATGGATCGACGTTATCTATAGCAGCATGCGAAGAAAACACTGGCTTGTGCTCCCCTATAGCTTCCAAGGGTAACACAGAAAATAATAACTGCGGCGCCCAACGCGGAATTTGGTCAATATATAAAGACGATACAGGTTCGGACACCTAGGCACATAAATCTCCTGTGTGGGTAGCCGAAAGGCAATTCCTTAAACAGTAAAAAAAAAGAAACGTAATAACACTTTACAACCCTCTCATTAAATGTTTAAAATTACGTGTTCAGCGTCCCCTCTGAACATCAATAATGGCATGTTTGTCACCTTGTTTTTTTTTTCCGAGATTTTTCAAATGTTACAGAGCAATGCTTGCAATTTTTTCTAGGGTTGCATCGTTCACGGGTGTCTGATTCCATTCCTAGTAATCGTTCGGTGCCTGTTTCTTGCCCAACTCTTTTTCCTTTCTTTTTCTGCTTGTGTTCAAATCTTTTTTTTCCCAACTCAGTTGACGAACTCAAGTTCTGTAGCAGCGGTGACTTGGCCTCCAAAGGCTTAATGAATTGCTCTGGCTGTTGCCAAAGATTAGTGCAGTCGCTTTTGATGTCGAACAGCCGAGGTAATTAGAAGCATTGTTTTCCGTGTCGGAGAATAACAATGTATGAAAATTTCCTCAAAGAGCGGTTTCAGTGCCTTCGAAGAAATGCTTTGTGGGAGCCAGGCTAATTTAAGCACAGGAAAAATAACGCAACACCCGAACAGGTTCGAATCTTTTTCCTCTCCTTGACGGAGCTTCATACGAACGAAGGTTGTTCAGGGAAGTTTGTTTCCTGAAAGCTACAGACAAGGCAGGCTCACGAGGCGAAATCGATTTGGAGCAAAAATACGCATCTGCACTTACTCGGGTAATTTCTATGGGACGGCACAAAAGTAACGCAACAAATGTCGGGTTCGGTTTGACCTTGCTCGGTCTGGGCTTATGGACGAGGCCAGCATCAGCACAACCGCTTGAGCGCAGACGATTTGTGAGCACAATAATCCATAACAGCGCGACAGACGGGACACAACACAGAGCGCTGTGTTGTGTCCTCTCTTGTCTGTCCCGTCTGTCGCGCTGTTATGGATCATCGTGTGCACCAACTCGCCCAACAAATGGTATTGTGAGCACAGCGCGGCTACTTTCGTTTTCGAAAAGAAAATCGCACTTGGGGTGGTCAGTCCAATTGGAGAGCCAAGTATACAGTGGAGGACAGAACATCTCTCAGATGTGCGCTTCACATCTGGTGGTCAAACAGGTGCGGTAATGGAAACGGTGGAACAGTGACGGAATGCTGAAGCGTTTCGTATAAACGCTGCGTTGGAGCATACACAGGGAGCTTCAGATTGCTTTTTATAGATTTTTGTTTTAAAAGCCGCGAAAGATGCGTCCGTGCCGACTGTGCAGGTGGATTGTACGGCAAGGAGGGGATTGTTTACCCCGGTAGAGTACGACTAAAAGACGACTCATTCTAAAATTTACGAATCAACTTTAAAATTTTTTCTCTTCCATAATCGGAAAATGGAAGCCGTCAACATCGAAAGCGAGCCACTTTTTACAATTTCCGAGTCTGAAATATGGTTCGAGATATCGAAAAGAAAAAAATGCACTTTTGAAAACTCTCAGGTTGGCTTTTTCGTGTTACAGATGAATAGAATTGCGTCGCTGGAATTTTATACTTATGCACTTCTACTGTTTTTTTTTTTATGTAGATCATGCTGCGGTTAATTTGGTGACAACACCACATGCAACGACACCATCTGATGAGTGTGCAATGTGGAAAAGCAAACTTAAAGTACGTTCGAAAACATCTTTTTCACACTCGGTATGTCTAACCACGTTGCCCGATTCGAAAATAAAAAAAAGGGTCACTTTTGAAGTTGACTTCTTTCAATCTGGCAACAGACTATTTTGTTTTAAACGAGACGTTATAACATTAATTGGTTAATTCTTTGTATTTTAAATGCGCTCTTGGACGTAAATAATGCTCGCCACACGACCAGACACCATGGACGTATATTTCATGGCTTTAAAACAAAAATCTGTTTGAGATAATTTAAAACACCCCATATAGCTCTAAAACTGGGCATGTTATCCTGGTACGGCACGTTACCTGCAATTTTGTATTGAACAAACAGCTCTAAAAGCCCCGACGAACGAGGCGCACACTTACGGTGGGGGGGGGGGGGGGGGGGGGGGGGGCGCTGACTAGCAACGCCTTTCTTATAGTTAACTGCCGCGGGAGCTTAGGGGGCTTCGGCGTTCTGCGGCTGATCGCCTAAGGTCGCCATTTAAATCCCGGCTGCGGCGGCCGACTGTCGATGGCGAAAGGCAAAAACGCCCGTGTGCTGTGCAATGCGTCTAAAATTATTCAGAAGCTCTCCGTCCTTCATAGCAAACGTCTCACTTTGGGATGTTAAACCCCCAAACATACATTTGTTTTTTACCTTTGTCTGTAGTACGTCATTTTGCCTATTTTGCATCTTATATTTCTGGATTGCGCTCCTTCCTCAAAACCTAAGAGAAAGAACTCATTGCCCAAATCAAAATTTTGATTGACTCAATATACAGTAGCAGTCACAGCCGCGTAATTCATTTCTCACACCCCTCACTTCGTGTTCCTCTGCGCATACAGTGTTATACTCAATATCACATAACGGCACTGGGTTCCCGATCTGGTCAATAAGTTTATCGCTTTAAATTGTGATCTGACATTCCCGTCGACTGGCCCACCTGAAGCGGGTCACCATCCTATACACGGACTGGTGTATGCGCCCGTGCATGCATTTTCCGTCTTCGGAAGGGGCTCCATTAACAGCGTGTTTCAGCCGAGAAACATAAAAATACCGGGCAGCTGCCGTGCTCATTTCGTTGTTTCCTCTGCTGTTTCGTTTAAAAAACCGAAAAATATTTATAATTCCGTCTCTGCCCCAGTCCTTGCTCACAAAAATCAAAGGCCCCACTTTCTCCGTGATATCATTCGGAGCACACATTTTTTGTGTGAATTATAATCACTACCATCACCATCTTAACTACATTCATTTCAGGATAAACCCCTATCCCTCCAAATAATCCTCTCCTGCACCAGCTGCAGCCACCTTACCCCCGCAAAATTCCTAATCTCACCGGCCAAACCTGACCGGCTGTCGCTCCCCTGCTGCGCCTGCCTTCTCTAGGAAACCATTTCGCTACCCCTACGGTTCATTTTTGTTAAACTAGTTAATAAATAACCACCTTCCTTCCCGTTCACTGCCTTCCTGGGCATGCGCACCGGCTAGATGCACGTCCCCATTTGGCTACTGAGCATGCGCAGAAAGCAACCGGGCTGGCCCGGTGTACGTGCACACGCTCCGTTACGCAAAAACCTTGCTCTTCCCCATTGGGTGCCTCCCAACTTGTGTGCACCCTGGCCAGCGCGCATGAGCCGTAAGCACCCCAGCTTAGTCGGTATACTTCTACGCCTCTGCTATGCTAAGCCTTACAAATAGAAACCGCACGGGCCATTCGCGAACTTACTCTAGCTATACGAAGACGTGCACGGGAAGCTTTGTGCATCTGGCCCCAGAAAGGTGACCATTGGCGACCTTGAAGAGCCCCCCTCTGTGTGCAAGCCTGCTGCAGTGCACAGGGGCGAAAGGGCGTTGCCAGACAGACCGGCGCCGCACGTACGCAACATACCTGGCCGAGGAAGGTCGGGCTCGCTTTAGACAGGGCGGAGTGGGCTTGAGTCAGGTCGGGGGACACCGTACGAGGCTCCACCACGACTCGTGGCATACAGCGAAGCGTTATCGAATGCGGGCATCTCTAAGGGGGGCCACGACGCGGGCATCAGCCTGGGGGAAGTGACGTTAACAGGCCCACCAGAGCAGTGTAGTCTGCAGGTTGCACCTATACCAAGTGTATAACACTGCAACGACACCGAAGCATCGCGCGCTGACTTTCAGGAACACGGTTCACCTCCAACGTGATGGTTAGCCGTCCGTGGGCCAGGTTCTTCAGAAGTGACGTCATCTGTTGATAGCCGGCAGGTGTGACGCAACAGTCGCCCTGCAACGACGTCAATATACGCGCTCAGTATGCTGAAAATCAGGGCTGGAAAGAAGTGCATGGCCGATTAGCATTTTTATCCGATACATCTCTGTACAGGGCAAGCGTTGTCTAGACGTTTAATTTCGAGGTTGGTCTCCTTCCGATTTCAGAGGAAGACAGATGTTTCATAAATAATGCGCTCACGTTTTAACGCGGCTAATTAGTAAAAACGCCGCCGTCCGCCGTTGCGCAGTTCTGTCAGGCCAATTTGTGCGTCTTTTTTATTGCTATTTCATCCAGCGGGAGTGTGACTTTTTTTTTTTACAAAACGCGGCAAAAAATAGCAAAAAAGAGATATAAACTCCTGATACTTTTTCTTCTGCTTTCTTTCTGTTATGAGTCGTATATCTTTGTATTTGGCGTTACAAACGACTTACATTGCCCTCGAACATTATTAGTATTTTTGTTAGTCCTTCAAGGAATTATTAAGGAATTCCCGGCGCGCAGCTTATATGTGTCGGTATGTGCACCCAAAAAAACAACAAATGGAAGGCACAGTCTGCTAAGGCTTACGAAATCCGTGAATTGACCGCACTGCGCCTCTGTGAACGCGCGCTGATACCATAAACGCAATGCAACGGATACTAAGAATAACCGCTGATGAAAACTAACAAAAATTTCTTTCCATCACCATGCCGACGACCCAGAGGTTCATAACCCCCTTTTCCCCTCCCAATTTCTTTTTTTACTTCATTCAGTAAGTGCAAAACTTTCCATTTCAGTAAAGCCAGAAATGAAAACCGCGCAGTATCTAGCTATTTGCTCTCCTCCAGTCCGGTTTCATTCCATGGAGCCGCTCTGTAAGACCGAATGAGATAGCAAAGAAAGGTCTATAGTCATTGGAAGACGCATCACTGTAGGTAGACTCAAGAGCGTTGTGCTTAAGCGTGTGGTCATAAATTTTTAAACATCCTCCCATTTTTTTCTTGTCGCTTTTTATTCATACTGTTCCCGTTACCATACTTCCACTTTTTGCCAAAATGCGAAAGCTGCTGAACAGAATGTAACGCTGCACTGAAGAACTCACTAGTATGTCTCCTTTTGCCGAGTCAAAGCCAGCGGAGACGATCACCAGCTCCGGGTCGAACTGGAACAAAGCAGGGAAAAAACAGAGAAAGATCTATAGTGGAAAAAGGTATGATGGTATCGTTCGCCATAGACCATGTATATTTTTTGTTCTTGCTGCTCAAAATTGGTTTCCTTCAGCTCCTGGTACCAGTTAGTGTGTCACCTTAGCCGAAAAAAGTAATTATAATCGAAGTAGACTAAATAAAAGAGCCTTGAATGTCCTCCCTTGTGACATGTGCACTGGATGGTAAAAATAAGTCAGATCAATGACATTTGTTCAGCCCTCACCTCTGCCGCGACAGGCATAACGAGTTGATACATGGCTGTTAAGTAGTCTGCATCAGTCATGGCTGGCTGAAAAAAAAAGGAAATAACACGCTGCATATGACCCATGATTTTCGAACTGATAGTAATGGTGGCAGTCAAAGTGTAATCCATCAAAGACGGGTTCCTAAGGGCGTCTGTTGCGCTACAACCGTTTTGCGGATCCTATTGGTGACGCTGGGGCATACGTTAATAAACTGTATCAGACAGCTGCACTTTGCGGATGCTTATTGGTATGGTAAAGAAACTTATTTGCTTTAGCCTACGATGGCCATATTTGTGCTGAAGTTCTAAAGAAATTGACATGAGAATACATTATATATCCGCTATAATTTGTAAGACTCAGAGATAATAAAGTACTGATTGATTGATTGATTGATTGATTGATTGATTTTATCGATTGATTGATTGATTGGTGTCTTGGGTGCTTGATCGATCTTTTGATTGATTGATTGATTGATCGATTGATCGATTGATTGATTGATTGATTGATTGATTGATTGATTGATTGATTGATTGATTGATTGATTGATTGATTGATTGATTGATTGGAGACAATGATCTATGCCTTCAGAAAACATGAAGACAAGAGCGCTCAGTCGTAGATTCATCTCGGATTGGAATCGACAGAATCTCTCTGCTTGAATGGACGGGCATAGATGCACGCGCAGCGCACGCACCTTGGTCCATGGTATGTTGATATTGTACCCTTTCCCGGCTCTGCTGCCGATGTACGTCGCATCGGCAATTTCCAACTTCGGGAAAATCTTCTCCTTCGAGTATCGGTGGATGGATATGTACAGCACTCTGTCAGCGTCAAAACAGAAAAAAAAGGAAATCAGTTTTGTTTATCCAGTCGCGAGATTAAAACGCCGAAAATCCGGTTCTTTAGTGGCTGGCACCATCCTTGCGGCAGTGTGGCAATCAAGAGGTGAATCATTCACTGAACGTCCTTGGGATCTCCGTGGCATGTCCACCTCAATATTCATGACGTCAAGAAGCCGTTCTCAAGTTGCATGCCTGATTTATTTGCACATTCGCCTCTTTGCTGCTTTGACAGTGCGAGGGAGAAAAAAAAAACAGGCAGTTTCAAGCAAAAGTAGACCAATCGCGTCGCTGTTCAGGGCACGCTTAATATCTCATTTTTAACCGTATTTTACGCCATCCGCGATAGCTAATGAGCATCATTCTTCGCTTCTCATTAAGAAAAATTTTCATTATTCACGGTGGTTCTATAATATACCTGCGTAGCCTAAGAAAACGCATTAGGGCTTTGCAATTGTTGTTCGTCGCTCTATGCTTTCTGCACGGAGGTTAGCCATATATATTTCACTGATCTGAGTACAGCGCCCTAACAAGACAGCACAAGCCAAAACAGTGCAAAAAAATAGTATTAAATTAGAAAGACACGAGCTAATAAGAAAATACAGGCAAATATTGTACGCTTAATCTTACCATTGTGATATATCTTTGAGGCGATATCCAGCCACATCACCTATGGCGTCGCTCTGTTGTTTGTGAAAAATTCCCTTTTTTGACGCTCTCTTCCCTTCATTCGTGCAATCGCGATCTCGCCTTAGTGCACAAGTTCCTTGGCAACGCTGCTGGAATAGTTATTTGATGAGTATGCCTTGATGATTTAACTTCTCCGCGTCCTGCATCGTGCGGTGAAATGCACATCTACAATGCAAGCCTCTCTGCTATGGTGGTTCAGTGACTTCGGCGTGACGCAGTACCTTCACAGACGGACTGTAGGAAAAATACATCGCCCGCATCACTAATATCATAGTCATTCAATGCTAATATGCAGGCGGGGTAGTGCTCGTATGCACCGAATTCGTCTTAACTTTGCTTACACAGAACTCTTCATTTTTAAATTCGCCATTCCAGGAAGCCGATGTACCCGGAATGCTATGTGCGGGTGCACTCCGAGCGCGTCATATGCATCTGCAGCCGGCTGGCGCATTCACGTAAGATTTTTACTGTTGCGCTGGGACTGTTGCGTGGACTCATAAAATGTCCTTATAAGCGGTCATCGCTTTTCTATTGGGACACGACAAACGCACTACTGCTGGCTTTTCTCGGAGGCTAATCTACACACTGCGAACAACATGTGCACGTGTCATCCCTCATAACCCTCCTGAAGCAGCATGTGAGGCGGAGACCCAGGCCTTCCTGCTTGCCTGTGTGCCTGCCGGACGCATGCATAATCATGCTCGGCACAAAAAAATAATCGTAATAATGTTCTTACGCATTCCTTTTTTTTCTTTTTGCTAATTCTAAAAAAAAAAATTGACCGATGATGACGGCACTGCCTAATGCGAAATTTGAGCGCAGCTTATTTAGCTGTTTTTTTAGGCAGAAAACTTGAACAATTCAAAGCATTGTCGCTTTATCGCGCAATGCCTCTAAACAATCACACAGAATTAACACTGCTCACTGGTTCACAGCGGCGCGCTGCAACCTTTGCCCGGCTGCGGCGTCCTCGCCCGCTTTACCCTCCCACCCTTCGTTCTCCTGCCAGGAGGCTACCCTGTCAAGCTCGGACCCCAGCGGCCAGAAACTGCTGATCAAGAGAGCGCACCGAATCGCGTCAGGCATCGGGGTGCTGCTCTGACGAGTCCGCCCATCTTCGTTTTGCTACAGCCCTGACCGTTACGCCGACAGGAGGTGCCAGGAACAGGCACCCAAGAGCGGCGCTTTAAAACAAATCCGCACCGTTTGCACCACAACAGATCCACAGCGAGTACACATTGTGTGTCCCTTGAATTCCAAAGGCCGCATTTAGCAGCGCCAGTTTTCGAGAATCCTCGAAGCAGGTATAGTGGAGTCCGTGCAATAACGACCGCGATTACAGCGAATGCAAGCAAATTCGGTCCAACCAGCGTGCCGTGACGGCACAAAGATTGAGATTATAAAAGAACGCATGTGGCTGGTAAGAAATGCCTAACGTGCTGCCCATTGTAAACTGGAACAAAGAGCCAGACTTCGGAAAGAAATCGAAGGACCGGGGAAGACGATACACCAAAAATCGAACTTCACGGACGCTCGAGTGCCGCGATTTCCGAGAAGCTGTTATTGATTCCAGGAAATCCGCTGTGTATTCCGAGAACGGAAAAAGAGAGACAAAGTGAGAACTGAAGTTTTCGAGAGGGCAGTGATTAGAATTTTTTTTTTGGCGTGCCCGGGCGCTGATTACGCAAACAGGATACTTCTTCATTTTATTTTTTTTGCCGGTTTTTGGCAAGCGAATTGGTTATTGAACCAATGATTTTGAAAGGAGGTATTAAACAGGCCGAAGGACATGATTTCAGAGCGATTTGCGAGTTCGTGCGAGTAAGGGCTTTTTAAATGTAGAGAACGAATGACGGTGCTCTGCTTCTTCGAGCCAAAATTATATTGGTGCACTTAGAAGGAAACTGCGCTAGTTGGGAAAGGAGGTACGACTGAGTCATCTATCACCAGAGAAATGCATTATAAACTAACTACTAGTAATGACTTCTAACCGCTTGCCTATTTCTAGTAGTTGGGCAGAAATTATCTCTTGTAATGAAAGTAAATATAGACAAAGTACAACAAATGAATTTCGGTGGTATTCAATACTAGTATCCAAGTTACATATGCGTTTCCGTGTTCTGTATGTTTACTTTGTTCATTTCGGTTCTTCTAATGCTGTCAGGAATATTGAGAACATGTTCTCGCTGTAGATATGGCGAACGACGTCACTGTCATAAGTAGACAAAAGAGATTATAGCACAACAGATCCAAAATTTGCGCTCATGTTTCAGTTAAGCTCGTCCTGTTGCGACCAATTTAGGAGGCAAGAATACAAAAAATAGAAACATCTATGCCCTCTCAAGGTAAAATTAAGCAGTAACGACCGACTTTTGTACACAAAGCTTATTGTCGTTGCACACATGGGCGAGACAAGACACTAGAAAAAAAAAAGGTATATACATTTCATGGCAGAATGAACGGTGAACTGAATCAATATGTTCATGAATTTCAATTTCACATTGAAAATAATGTGATGCATGTTACCACTTCTAGTCTAGTCTATGGGGGTTTAACGTCCCAAAGCGACTATGAGGGACGCCGTAGTGAAGGGCTCCGGAAAATTCGACCGCCTGGGGTTATTTAACATGCACTGACATCGCCCAGTACACGGTCCTCTAGAATTTCGCGTCCATCGAAATTCGACCGCCACGGCCTGGATCGAACCCGCGTCTTTCGAGCCAGCAGCCGAGCGCCATAACCACTGAGCCACCACGGCGGCTCATGCTACCACTTCCGAGTAATGAGTGAGTAAATAAATACCTTGAAATTGAAGGTAGAGAGGGTGTCGGGTTGCGTTCTGTTTAGTGGCACATAAGTACTAAAGCTATCATGCGCGCAGCGCATGTATAGAGGCTGTGCTTGCGTACCTTTAAAATTATTAACTCTATGGAGAATATCCCGCTGGAAATCTTTACCGTTATATTTTTTCTGTCGTTCTTTATTCGCTGATGCTGCTATAATACCGGTTTTCTTAATAGCAGCAGTTACTAGCCAAATGATAATAAGATATAATAATTAGCCAATAATGATAGAAAGGTAAACACTTACATTAATGGCAGGAGCTATTAACTCCTTTTCATAAACTATTTTTTGTTCTCTTCCTCACATATTACTTGACACGGCTGTGACTGAGGTCGTTTTACAAAAATTTGGACTTTCTAGATTTTCTGACCCATCAATGTCCTTTGGAGTCAGTCGCATATAATAGCACTTTTAACTTCCATGTAGAAGCCTGTATACACGAAAATCGACATTTCGTTTGTGATTAGATCGTTTCACCTGTTACAGCAACCCTAAACCAACCTGTGCGTAAGTTGAATCACTCACGAGTTGCTATCATAGAAGATTTCTTGTGTTCCGTTTCCGTGGTGAACGTCCCAGTCGAAGATGAGGATCCTGCAAGAGCAAATCGCGATTAATAAAAGGCTGCGTAGTACGTACAGATATACTATAGCACGATTAAAGCGCTGACAATCCTCAACACATAACGATTTGAGCGGGTCTCTTGTACGACTGGGGCAAGTGGCTTTACTGGTTTTTACGTGGCTTTTACTGACAGCCTGCTTCCCCTCACAACGTTTCAGTATTTATGCCAACTTTGACCCCCCCCCCCCCCCCCCCCCCCCCCCCGCCAGGTCGGCATTTCGTTGCCCTCAGGGCGTGCAATGGAAGATGCACGTCTCCAGAAAGCGAGAGATTCCCGCGTAAAAATAAATAGAATAAAAAACAGTTTTAAGTTTATCAGCGCGCTTCTGACGTAGAAAAGTGAGTGCAGTAGCACGGTTATTTCCAAGAAGACCATTTTCATTACAGGTTGAGACGTTTAATTGCCCGCGTTGCAACCTAGCCATGAAGTTGATGTGGTCTCTTACCACGTGGAGTAAGTAGCCTTGTCATTCTTTAGGAGGACCAGTGCCACGGTAAAGTTTGGAAAACACGATACGAGAAATTTTTACCCATCAAGATGCGACACAAGTGTTTTAATACGATAGCATTATGCGTGCCATGAAGGCGAAAACTATCCGGCGTTGTTTTCTTCTGAGAAACCTAGGTCTGAAAGCAGTCGAGGATGTCTAGAAGAGGATTGAAGGTGATAGCAGTGCGAGTATAGTTAAAGTGGTATAGTAGTAAGTGTAATGTTGTAATCAGTGTTAATTAATGGGTTGTAATTACCATGTAATTTGTAATTAGTATGAACAATTAGCATATTCAAGTACAGAGAATCAGTAGTAATAGGTTTAGGTGCGCATATGAAGTAGTTGTAGATGTGTAATTAGAAGTAGTTGTAATTGTGAATAAGAATACGAATAGAATGAAAGTAGAGCAAGAATAGTGAAAGTAATCAGAATAGAAGTAAAATTTGAATAGGATAAAAAAAGAAAGGAAGCGATTACGAATAGAAATGTAATAGGAATAGAATTAGAGTCTGAATAGATTGAGGGTGAAAGAAAGTAAAATCACAATTAGAACAGAGTAATAACTGGAACAGATTGGTGAATGAAAGAAAATTACTATCGTATTTCCTTCGCATTAATGCAGCCGGTCGTCCCTATTTTTTTTTTCCACACACCCGTCCTTATGTGACGTTGTAGACCGTTTAGTACAAGTTTTATGCATACGGCCCTCCGCCTGAGCTTATACCAATTGACAAGTCTTTTCTATTATATTATTTTTTCTCGGTGACGTACGACTATTTCCAACCCTTGAGCGCATTTTCAACCAATGGTTTTCTTTCACTCGCTGAGCAAATGCGAAAAAAACACTCGTGCTTTTGTGTAAACATAAAGAGGGCGAAAAAGATCGTTGCGAAGTACTAACGTAGCTGTCTGTTTTTACATTATAGAAAACAGTTGGGGGAAGTGCGTGCCTCGCAAGCCTGCAAATGAGGTAGAGCTATATTCTGAGGCGATTCTTCTACGACGACATGTATTCCTATGTTGCCTGGACACAGGGTCCATATCATCGTTCACTACTTGATTTAATTAGATCAGCCTACCGTTTTTCATTTATTTAAGCATCTTGCTCATCTCTCATTTCATAACCTTTATGCCATGAGACAATAAACAAGAAAAAGGAATGCGGTCACTGACCATGTCATGAAATTGACCATGTCATGGCAATATGTCATTTCATGTCAATATGACCATGTCATGGCAATAAACATCGCTTGAAAGAAAAAACATGTAGACAATTATGCACCAGTGGTGAAAGTGCACGGCCACTGGTCGGCAGAATATCGGAACCTTATGTGGTCTTACGAAAAAGGACACTGCAGGCTTTCCTTTGCATGCAACTAGAATAAAATCAATTCTGTTAAAGAATGCTACAGCAGAAAAGCTAAAACCTTTTCAACACTTTTCTTAAAGAACCTGCCGAGCACTTTTCGGACCGAAAGGAGCGCGTACCTCTTGAGGCCGTACCGCTGCATGGCGTACCGGGCGGCGACGGCGGCGTTGTTGAAGATGCAGAAGCCGGACACAGTGTCCTTGTCCGAGTGGTGTCCCGGGGGGCGGGTCAGGGCCATGCCGTTCCTGCACTGAGTGTGCGCGTCCAGAAAACTTTCGCGTACTATGCAATGCGGTGGAGTTCTTGCTATCTGAGACCTTATCTTGCGCTTGGTGTGTTGCAATCCATGTTACAAATTTTTTGCTGACACCTGACGCAACATAACGTCTCCGCGTCATGTGACGCACAACAGCACGCTTGTTTTGTTCCATTAAATCTCTCTATTTATGTTCATCATATCACGTGAGAAGAGAGAGAGGAGAAAGGAGGAAAGGCAGGCAGGTTAACCAGGGGTTACCGTAACTGATGGGAAAGAGGATAAAAGGAACGGCAGAGGAGAGAGGAAAGAAACTGAGTTCATAATGTAAATGCAACGAGAACATGGGCGTGGGTATGAGATTTTGCGGAGCTCGAAGTGAAATCTCCCACGATGGTTTACCGATGGTGTTGAGATTCTCTTGGTTAGGGAGTGAATGGCTAGCCCGTACAGATCCGTACTGCCGGACGCAATTCCTCCATACAGGGCACCGGTTTACGAAGAGCTTTTCCAAGAGCGCCAACTCTTTGCCCATGCAGTGCTTTCTCTACGTCAATTAGGGCCGACTAAATTAACCGCAGTACGAGGTGCTCTCATACTCCACACATATATTAAATATCGCAGAGAGGCGAGACAGCGCGAATGTCGATAATAATTTGGATCATTATCTCTCTAACAAGGTACACGTCCTGTGACGTACATCCCAGTTCGAAACACTCTCTCTGGAAATAATCGTTAACGACCCGCCATGGCCGAACAGCTAGTATCTTTAATATGGCAGCAATGAAGATAATGTCGCAAACGCACGGTCAAGGGCTGCGTGCAATCCGTTCAGAATTACGGCTTTCTACCGCCATGTAACGAAGACAAGCGGACGTGCAAACCACTGCAGTAATACGGCAGAGCTGAGCGAGCAGCCACGAACAGTTCCCTTTGCATGCAGTTACATTTAGCGCTCTACTGTTTGGATTAACCCAAAGCCTTTTTCAGCTTGATATGCATAATGTTTAAAACAGAACATAGGGGCAAGCCAATTATGTTATTGAAATGCTAAAGACGTGCATGTACCAACACACGCGTAAGATAAAAAGAGGAATGACTGAATGACGCACACGCTGAACGTGCTGTAGTGCCCCGAAGTAACTGCACCCATCGAGTATATAGATGCAAGGTATATGGCAAGAATACTGATAATAAAGCAGGGATACTGGGCGTCGCACTTATGATCGAAAAACTTGTCGGTGTATAACGCTGCGCACGGCGGAATATTGCTATCACTGTGCTGCTTAATGACTCAATTATTAAATGTTAGCAAGGCAGATATGTGGGCTAGTTGGTTGTACATTTGGTGTGAATAACGCGCTACACATGTTCAAGAAAAGTGAATGCGTTCGGGCATTCACGCTGTCAACGCTATCCACGCTGTTGACGCTGAACACGTTGCCAATTGGCATGACGTCGTAGGTCGCTACCGTGGAGCCCATTTTATAATGCGGTAGATTTTGTATCTATCTTCCTTTTCCCCAGTCAAAAAGAAGAAAGGACACTCAAAATCCAACCAGTTCAGAATCTGATGGCGCCGGCAGTTTAGAATGTCGGTGGTCTACCATGTCGTGGTGGGCAAACAGCGCGCGGCAAGTAGCCGTTGTCTATGCACACGGCCGGTCTGTACCTCGCGCTCTCACAACGCTTCGTGGCTTCCATCTAGAGGGGTTTAAAAGCTTCTAGAATGGCAAAGCTTTTTCGTTGAAAAAAAATATCAATTTAATGTTACGGAGTTTCTTAAACCGCTATAGCTGACTAGGGGAATCCCACTGAAAACCCATCTTTTAGTTTAAATCCGGCCTAGGCTAATATATATGTAGTAAGTATTTTAAATAAAACTTTCCAACATTAGATAATTTGCTGATGACGTACGACTTCATAAAACGCACAAAAGATAAAATTATAACAGTACACCACTTCTTGAACAAATACTTAGTTCTATTATAGTTTGCTAAATTGAAGTTTCGAGTGCACAGTTATATTTTACGTGCCAATACGTGTCGCTTAAAGCAATGCGTATAATGAAGAAATGAAGAATGTCCTGATGAGGTAGGCGCTAAAGCTCTCGAGATAGATGTCCGCAAGCTCAGAGATTGCTCGGGTTCAACTGTTTCGACGAGTCTCACATAAATCGACTACTGATTCGTGTTTTTGTAGCGATAGCTAAATTACGGCAGCATTTCGAGCCTTAAGCGTGGCGGCGCGCCACCGTGTGGCTGTGCCGCCACGCTGTCACGTGGTTGGTCACGTGGTGCGGAGCAGCTGCCGGCGGCACGGCGCCGTGGCTGATCACGTGGTTCGTCACGTGGTTGGCCACGTGACCAAGTTCCACTCGGCCAGCTGTAGCTATCGCATCACTCCAGGTTTAACCAGAGCTAAACGACCGCCAATTTTTTTTTTTGTTATCACACTGGCGAACGTCACGAACGTTAGGTGAGCAGATATCGAGGAAGCCAGCAGACTCAAGGGAAAACCACAAGGGGATTGAAGCCTAACATGCGGACAAGGAGTGGGTCAGCCTGTCGACCTCTTCGACAACAGTGAAAACTGAACGGAAAACGTCGTTCTTCAGCAATAGGCGCAAAGCATACGCATGGCGCTCGCAGTGCGCTTTTTTTAAATGAAATGGGACTTTTCGCTCTTCCGTCTTCTACGTACTTCCGTAGACGACGTTTAGTGTGCGCATGAATGTGAAATTAGCAGCGTAAAGCATCGCCGTCAGGGATAGGAGCGAATGTGAAAGGCTATGCACCGATCTCTCCCTTCATTTTTGAAGACTTCAGGCTTTCTTGCAAAAAGTCTTCTCTGGTTAAGGGTACAGAAATAGAGAATAGTTGGGCTCACTTTTCCGGTGAGTACTGCGTCGACAACCTGGAGCAGGCAACCGCAGGCAAGCCGCGCTGCCTTGTTCGTGTCCTGCGCAGAGTGAGGCATGCTGGTATCGCCT
>NC_135499.1:138682405-138815404 GCF_052857255.1 Amblyomma americanum | reverse complement strand
AAATGGTCTCGAGATAAAACACATCAGTATAGTTAAGTCGGGTGACAATAAAGTGCCGCTGGCCCGGTGTAAACGGAGAGCTACTAACTATTTCCCATTCTAGGAAAGACCTCACCTTCGAATAGGAGCCGTAGTGATGCGTAGCGATGCCCCGACGTTCGTGTTGCAGTTCTCGCCGTGCGCTGGTCGCACCTTTTCTTTACTGCGCATGCGCGGCGTGTGCCCACGCGGTGCCCGCTTATCGCGCGTATTTACGACTACAATCGTTTACAGCATAAGCGCGTATGACCTCCCCTCTCACCCCCATAACATATTGCCTCGCGACAGCAAACGGCGAAAACTCGGGTCAGCTGCGCTTCGTGTTCAGGTTGAGCGGAAGCGGTCGCTTCCTCTGCAGGTGTGCTGCAGGCACGAAGAACCCACACCCAAGGGCGTCCGCAGAATATTTTGCACGGGGGGGGGGGGGGGGGGGGGGGGGCCTGTTGGTTGTTGTCGCCGGAGGGGGGAGGGGGGGGTAGCGGTGTATTCGCAGCAAAAAGGCGCTATTTGCGGAGTAAATTTATTTATTTACAAATAAATAAGTGAAACACACACATGAAAGAAAAATTACAAAGAGAAAATTAATGCGTGGCTTGGAGAGATACATTGAAGTTTATTAACGAACAAACAATTAAAATTAATAAAAAATGCAATAAGACACTATCACTTCGTGGAGAAGAGTGCTCAGTCTTGCTGCATGCGGGTTCTTGGCTCACCCGAATTGATGACCAACACACAGCACAATATGTTCACAAACACGCAACCACAGTCACTCAGTCAGACGATTATACAGCGTAGATCTCGAAGTTCAACATAGAAAACCTCATGCGTTACTCTCAGAATTGTTCGCTATCTTCAGCCTGTCATTATTTCGCTGCCGTGCCATTACCAGCAAGATTACGACATAGTGTGCAGAGTGCAAAGTTTGCTCGAAATCTTGAATGACGCTTCTACGGATATGAGGAACCTGGGTTGGGTGTGCTAATCAACTTTTTAGCTCGAGCGAAAAAAATTGTCCAAATTTTCGGGGGGGGGGGGAGTGCAGCCGCCCGGCCCTCTTGCCCCCCCCCCCCCCCCCCCATCCGGACGCCCATGCCCACGCTCAATCTGGAACACGTTTATATTTGTTGTTGTTTCATGTTTCCTGCACGACGATGCCAACAGATGCGCATTCCTTCTATGCTCCATCCGTATTCACAGTGCGCAAGCAGTTAAGTGGAAG
The DNA here is from genome assembly GCF_052857255.1 of Amblyomma americanum. NCBI lineage: Eukaryota > Metazoa > Arthropoda > Arachnida > Ixodida > Ixodidae > Amblyomma > Amblyomma americanum. Next base: position 138,814,143 of record NC_135499.1, on the reverse strand, counting down.
CAGTGCTTACGGGGCGCTGGAAGAAGCTCGACAATCTGAGTGGAAACAGTGCTCCGGAAGTTGAGGTTGTAAGCTACGGTTGGGGTTAGCCTTACAATTATTCTGCCGGCAATTGCTCCAGCGTACCGACACTTATATGTTAATCCAATACAAGAGTTTGAGGCGCAGATCTGTGACCTCTAGCAGCTCTACGTCACCTTGCACACAAGCGTGCACAATAGTCGTCATTTGCTACTGTCATCTGATACCTCATATCTCATTTAATATTTGCTGCGGGTACTTGGACCCAAGATATTAAACTTATTTTTGGAATATGGCGCAGTGTTCGGCTTGAAGCTCTCTGGCATGGGTCGGCCCAGTATTGCCCTGCCTCCAGGATCGGCACGGGGCATATTAGCGCGCGCCTTTTCTTTCTATCTTGGCTCTCCTATCCTTTAACTCTCCTACTTTCAGCACGCGGCAGCGAGCGTGGCTCGGCTTGAGTCAGTAGGCAGGCCCGTGCACTTTTCTTTCTTCCTAGCAGCAGCGGGCAGCAGCAGCAGTAAGCAGCAAGCAAGCAGACAGCAAGCAAGCAACAAACAGCAAGCAAGCATCAAGCAGCAAGCAAACAAGCAAGCAAGCAGGCAGCAAGCAAGCAAGCAAGCAAGCAACCAAGCAAGCAGCAAGCGAGCAAGCAAGCAGCAAGCAAGCAAGCAAGCGAGCAGCAAGCAGCAGCTACTGTCCCCTTTTAGAGTAGAGGTTATAGTGTCTTGAAGGAATCTTAGAAGAAGGCGGGAAGCCTCTCTCCTAAATGACCGGTTTCCACTCGGGTAAATAATGTCTTACAGTGAACCTTGTGGTATACTCCTGCCTTCTTGGGGGAAGCGGATAAGAAGCACATCTTCTCGTTGTAGTCTGGGCAGCACATAAGATAATGGTCTACACCACTGCGCAAACCACATGCAGAACAGAACGGAAACGATGTCGGACCAGTCTTATGCATCCACGATGGCAGAGAGAGAGAGAAAAGATTTATCATCACTAAGAAAATTCGGGGCACGCCTCTTGGTCCCCGCACGACCCCACTGCACATGTCCCGGCCGGTGGCGACGGTCTGCGCGGCCGGGTCCTCCAAGCGCAGCAGGGTCTCCCCCCCAGCAAACAACTTACCTCCCCATGTGTGCCCAGAAAGGATGGAATGTCCCAGTCCCAGTACAACATTTGTCAAACATTTCCAGACCGTAGAGGCAGGACATATAAACACAAGCAAAAGGGCTGCAGTGCTCCCACTAAGGGTCTAATAACATTTTTTTCGACAGTTTTAAGCAGAAACAAAAACGAATCATAGCATTTTGGCCCCAGAAAGGTAACCGGGGAGTACGTTTTTGGGACCAATGCTTTTCAACAAAAAATACAGATTGACTCCTCGCTCTCTTTTCTCTCTCCCCCGCGCCAAAAGCTGCGGGGAGAGAAGGTTTTGCTCTTGCACTCGCCGTTTTGAGAGTTTCGCTCGAACAGCCTAAGGAAGCAGTTAACTCCGCATCTCTCTCGTGGGCCGTCGGCTCCATGCTGCAGGCAGGCGACGGCGGTCTGCCTTTTCATCGCGCCGCCGGAAGCGGCGGTTACCAACGTGCCCGTCTTCTATAGTGTTTTCAGCTTCAAGACGGTGCGGTGGTCCCTGCAGGCAGGCATCTCCAACTACCAGCGGTCCTCGTTGCGCCGCTGTCTAGCATAGGCGCAGTAATGGCCTCCCGTCGCTCGCCCGGCTTCCTCGCTGGACGGAAGCCATCTTGCGCACACGTGTTCGCGCAGCCCCTAGCCTCTCGCGCGCAAGCCCCACGCGCGCGGCAGCTCTTGCTGTCATTACTGGGCTGTCGTGGACTTCGTAGCTATGGATTCATGGCAGCTTTCCCGCGCACCTCGGCGTGCCCACATAATTCCTTTTCGAACTGATGCAGCGGCGCGCGGCGCATCGCCAGTCCTTTGCGCAGCTTCACGGCCCTACACCATAATTATGGCGCTCTTCCAGGCGTCGTTCGCTGCAGCGGATTTCAAGGCAATGGGCGACTCCTATCACGCACTCTGCACTCCTCAGCGCCTCCGACGACTGTGGCGTGTTGTTGGTGGCAGCGTGGCCGTCCACTGCGGTAATAGGCGGGAGAGATCTTCGGGGGCCCACCACACTGTTGCTGCGAGTGCCCATGGATTAACCTGCTCTACCTACATTGCTGTCCTGTCGCAGTGGTATAGTTTGAGTTGTGTTCGCGTTGCTGACTCCCAAACCACCCCACCGGATTACTTATTTGTGCCTTGATCCCCTTGATCTCGCCTCCCACGCCGTATAGTGCCGCACGCGCGGTCTGCTGTACCATGGGTGCGGCGCGCCAGGGCTCCTACCTCAAGACGTCCCCCATTTCCGTCTAGCTCCAAGCAGTCTTATCTCCGCACTTAGTCACAAGAAGCCGCCGCGGTGGCTCAGCGGTTATTGCGCTCGGCTGCTAACCAGAAGGACGCGGGTTCGATCCCGGCCGCGTCGATCGAATTTCTATGGAGGCGAAATTCTAAAGGCGCGTGTTCTGTGCGATGTCAGTGCACGTTAAAGAACCCCAGGTGGTCGACATTTCCGGAGCCCATCAATGCGGCGTCCCTCATAGCCTGAGTCGCTTTGGGACGTTAAACCGCCATAAACCAAACCAAACCTTAGTCACAAGAAAATAAAACGGGGATGTAACGAGTATGTAACGCGTATGTTTGAGCGTTCGCTGTGCCGTGAGGAGGCGCAGGACAGCAGGCTGCGTTGAATTCAATATGTATATGAATTCAAATAAATATAGTTGCAGCTGTTGCAGCATTTTATTTCATCCCCGGGTTTCCGTTGGCAACGTCGTCATGGTATATTGGTTTATGCTCATTTTTTATTTTCGCCCAGTAGAATTAATTTTTTTTTCTGTTTTGATAACACGTCGCTGAAGCTTACTCCGAGGCTCGTGCGAGAGGCAAAGCGAGAGGAAGGTTTCAATGTGCAGAAAATCCGTGACCTGAAACCGCGTACCTGTATCGTACGCCCATCTCGTCTTTTCTTTTGGCACCCAGGTTGTTCTTTACATGCGTTTGCTTTTGAGTGCGCATATCTGCTTTTGTACCCTTTAGAATGTTTGCTTAAGGTACATCAACTTTCAGCTTGTATTATGTTTTTATTGCTTCATTTTTTTCAGATTTCTCAGAACTAGAGAAAAATTTGGAAATTATTATATGCTGGTGCCGTAGAGCTACGTAGATTGTGTGTTAAATAGTGCATACATATGCGCCTCCTGTTTGCATTCATTCAAATGCAAAGAGCACATCTAATAAACTGAAAATACATCTGTATTGCTCTGCTATTTTCTGTTAAATGGGCGGGATCGGGCGACTTTTTGAATTCATATTTCCTTTGTGTGTCAAATTCTAGCACATTTCATGTTCTTGTGTCTGCAGCAGCGTAGCACGAAACAAAGAGAGAGGCGGGAATCGACGCTGACTAACAACCAGATTTTTAACGCACGTTCGTCGAATATATACATCTCGCTCGTGCAAGAAGGAAACGATAGAAGCATGACAAACGCATAAGATGTACACGTGGCAAGAGATTAGGACAACTCAGCAAATAATCAATTTCGTTGTCACGAAACGCTATCGAAGGTATGCTGACGCATACGTCGCCCTTTTGTCGGATGTTGATGGCTTCTTCAATCTCCCTGGTCCGTTGATCAAAATATGACGTGATGACCATTGCGTTGCTAAGCTGCGGATCACATTCGTGCTCTCTGCAATGTTTTGCTTTAGGGACCTTTTGTGCTCTCGAAGCCGTTCACTCCCCTGTTTGACAAGCCCTGTGTGACCAATGTAGGTGCGTCCGCATGACAGAGGTATTTCATACATCCCGCTTATCACACATTTCACATGTCTTTCCCGGCGCTTTTTCTTGCTTTGATTTCATTCTTTGCTCGCTGTTGACTTTGGCGCACAGGCTTCTTAACAATTGTTGGGTGCTGACATGAGCACTTTTACATCAGCTCTTGCGCCTACCTTTTTGAGACTTTGGGAAATGCCATTAATGTAAGGAATGACCGCGTACGGCTTCCTTTCTTCTGATGGGGTTGTGACATATTTTCTGCTTCTAAGTGCTTTCAGAATCACTTCTGCGACACTGGATAGCAGTCTCGTCGGGTAACCTGCTGCTTTCAACCGACGGTTCTGGACGTCAAGACTGCCTTGAACTTCATGATGACAAGATCTCGTCAATGCGGCTCTCTTTGCTGATTTTGCTGAGGACTAGGAAAACTAAAACTAGAAATAACGAGTGAACTCCCAGAAAACAACGTTATGCGATTTCTTGACTTGACGCTAACCTTTCCAGGTGCTCACTATGCTGGCGGTACGGACCACGAAGCTAGGAAGGACTGCTCCCCTACACATCTGCGCACTCCGAGGTCATCAAGCGGGGGTAGAAAAAAAGAGCAATGAGAGCCGCTTTGTACGTGTACACCTTATGCGTTTTTCATGCTTCTTTTCTTTCATTCTTATACGAGCGAGATGTATATATTCGACGAACGTGCATTAAAAATCTGGTTGTTAGTCAGTGTCGTGTCTCGCCTCTCTCTTGTCTCGTGCTGCGCTGCTAGCTCCCGTCACAAGATCATGCACCAACCAGCGCAACTTTTCACTTTGTTAAAGGAACCCAGAAAGGGGGTCTCAGTTAAGTTGCGATATGTCTTGGATGTTAAAAGACGACGGTTCATAATTATCCCCAAGCAAGAATCATTTTAATGCGTTTTGTGGAAGCTGAGTTATATGCAGACAAAATTTTAACTATGGCGTCTTGGCGCCTTTCCCTCTCCTCTCGCACAACAAAACGGCGGCGCTCCTCTGCAACCTGCTCTCGACGCAATAAATGTTTTACAATCAATCAAATCAATCCGCCGGCCCCACTCACTCGGCCCCTTCCCTACCTCCGCCGGCTGCTGCGCGCGCGGAGTGGCCTCGGCCGTGGTAGTGCGTGACGTCTGAAAGAATTTGGCGCTGTGAACCAATGATAACCCCCGGCTGCTGACGTCATGTGCATGACGTGACGTCGTCTGCCAGGTTTTCGTGTGAAAGCCCGGCACCGCGCGTCGCCGCGAGGTGCGAAAGCGGGTATTTTTAAAAATGTATTGTAAATTTCCCGCTCGCTTTCGAGGTCTCGTACGCGGCATGGACGCTCGGTGGCCTGTACATAGTGCAAGCATTTTAAAGCCAAGCTCAAAGACCTCTTTCTGTGGCCCTATAAAGTACATTTCATGTAAACAGGTAAGTCCGAATGGCCAAGCCAGCATGCATTCACGCGAGTGGACAGATGTATTACACCACCTGTAACGTAAGTGTGTGCCTGAAACTTGGCAAATCTGTGCGCTTAGGTGCCTGAAGTCTGCATGAAAAAGAAACAATTTTATTGAGCCAGAGCCGAGAAATCGAGCATTAACCTTTTGGGGCTTTCCCTGGGAGGCACAACTTTTTGGACACGGCTAGTTGTGGAGAAGTTTTTTGGATGTGTTCGGGAAAAATGAGCACCTCCTGGGGAGATTCCAAATGTCCTGATGGGCTATTTTGGGGAGATATTGAGGAGGTTCTGTGTTTGTTGGGCCAGTCATCCCAGGTCTCGTACATTAGGCCCTGTGGGAGAGGGTCCGCCAGGCATAGGGACAGGATGTGGAGGAAACAGGCGAAGGGTTTTGGGCATACATAGGGTGCAGGCAAGAGTTGGGAAGGAGGGATGATAGTGGGGGGCAAGCCCCACCTCACCACTCTCTAGATAACAAACACGCAACACTCTGGTCCAGACTAGACACACACTCCCCTCACCCCTCCGCGCTGGCATAGGCGCCCAGTGGCCAAGTTTCCAATCTTCCAGGGGGGTGGGGATAAGGGAGGGGTTCAATTAGCACCCTCTCTTCTTCACTCGTCCTCCCCACCCGCGCATTATCCTTGCCAAGAGATCTACACAGGCGGAGAGGCTATATATGTAAACATCACTTTTATTTGTCTAGTCGAGCGAATATGCTAACAAGAATGATCCCATGGTTCATACGATACTAAATGAATGAATAAACGAACAAAAGGAGCTGAAAAAAAATGTGTGAATTTTTGGTAGACATTCATAACATCCTTAGTCGGATGTGAGAGAAAACACAGAGCAACACAAACATTAACAATACAATAACCTTTATATGTGACAATACAACAAGCGGGTGCTTCCTAGAAGTGATGCATTCTAAAGCCAACACAGAACTGAGCGAATCAGTATAAACACAACTGTATTTACATTGGGCTATATGATTGACAGTTAGCACCACAAAAAGCTCAGCTGAAGAAAAAAAATCTGGAGGGGTCACTTAAACCCCGCCTTAAGGGTATGCCCATATATGCGGAACTCGTAATACTCGACTGTACTGGGAGTCCTCATATACCACTCCTGGCGTAGTGGTGCACCGGTTAAGCGATGTGCCACTGGCCTTCGATGGCAGACGCTGTCACCGGTGTGGCTTGTGAGACCCGGGTTGCTCTTCCCGAGCGACCTCTCGTGACCAATCAATTTAGCCGCCCCCAGCCACACTGGTCAGTTTGCTCACAATCCAGGGTGCCTCGATGCGCATCGAGGCACCCTAGCGCCGCAAGGTCACGTGACATAGGTGGCCCACCTAGACTGCTTTTCCGAGGATTTTTCACTCACAACGTCGACGAAGTCGCGTTTTTCGCGTCCTTTTGTGGCGCCGTATATTGCAGTCAGAGTTGCCGCTCCGCGATCGCTTGTTTGTGCATCGTATGCAAAGCTGTCGTTTCACCAGCCACACTCTCCCTTTCCCCTCCCAGTTTCTGATTGCTCTCACCTGCACCTCTGAGGTCCTGCTCACATAACCTTTCTCCATAGTCTTGTTTTGAGAAGGAAAAGTTATTAATACTATACTGCTTTATTTTTCAGAATACCAGACTCTCACTCAGACACAGATCCACGCCGATAGCGCCCAGATTTAGCCAATGAACTCTGTCGCATCTAAGAATAATAAATAACACTGCAATAAGTCGGGATTACAAGCATTGATTTGCAGCCGATGTCACGCGGATGTTGGCGGCATTTCGGAGGGCTCGGAGTTTTCTTCCGCACGATGAACAGAGCTGCACGCTGAAATGTGGTGAATATTGTTTGTTGATTTCCGCGCGCGCCTTAAAAAAATGAAAAACCGAAGCTACTTACCTCAACTGAATAAACTAAAGCCTTAGGTAAGCTGGTCTATAATAGAGACTTAACATTAACGTTGGCTTAAACGGCCTAAATCGCTGATCTTCCCTATGCATGAAGTTTCTTACTATTAACTAGAGGGAAAGCTGGCGCCCGCCTATGGGAGTTTGCGTGGAGCTTTTTCGAGACCACCTGAGCCACCATGGGCGCTCTAAGCATCATGGGGCAGAGAGCTACCTACTGCAGAACCACAACTTTTGTCCAAAAATAATGAAAAAACAAACGTTGTTCAATAATCAAGAATGTCCTAACAGTTAATATCCTCTCTATAAATTGCAACAAACAAGCAGAAAATTTTGTAAATATAAAGCTTTCCCAAAATAAGCGATGCCTTGCTCTTTTATTGGCCAAGTATTGCAGACCACAAAAACCAACATTTCGTGCTTAACAGGCGCTTTTTAAAAAAGAAACATGTTTTTGGAAAAAAAATTTGTCGTTTCAACACTTTAAGAGGTTTTTAATGGCCCTTCGTGAACCAAAAACCTTTTATTGGCGTCGTGTGCTGTTGCGTTTTCGCTACTGTGGCTTTTGCGCACTACGTTTGCGCCAAAGTCAAAGTCGTTTGGGCCATGCATGGCGCCATGGACGGAACCACGGTGTAAGAATAGAAAGGTGTACCAACGGCGCCGCTTGTCCTGTGCTCCGAATGTTCACCGAAGAGTCTCGTCGTTTCGGTGCCTGCCGACAGATGGCGGCACACAACAGCGGGCCCTCCCACTGTTCGTGTCGTTGTCGTCTGCTTGCAATGAACGCGCCGTTGAGCACAAATTTTCTTCCACACGGACTTCCAATTTGGTCTGTATTATTGTTATTTGATTAAAATATAACTGTATTTTGATTCTGGTGGTGTATGGTGCTGTCGCCGGTGCTTCGGTGCTTCGACAATGAGACGAAAGTGCTTTGCTCCGCGATGCACGACAGGCAACAAGCCGTGCAAAGAAAATTTGTCGCTGTTTTCGGCCCCAAAGGACGAAGGACGTTTGAAGCTGTGGAGAAATGCCATCCCACGTAAGGACCGTTTGCTACAGCCTTCGGACTATTTATGTGAGAAGCACTTCGAGCCGCATCTCGTCTCGAAAACGTGGGAAGCCACGCACAAGGGTCATGTACTCGTACGTACACCGCGGCGAGCGTGTCTTTCGAAAAGACGCGGTGCCAACAAGGTTCCCTGACTGCCCTGCACACCTGTCGAAAGTCAGGAAGGAACGAAAAAGGCCTGCTGAGAGGCACGATATTCCGGTGCCAATTAAACGCCGTGTTGTTCACGAGCCGCTCGACGGTCCTCAAGAGGATGCGGTGAATCAAGAACCGTCTACAGAGGAGGGCCCGCAGGAATCATCCTTCTCGGACACCACATCGCGCAACTTCCAACTACTTGTCTTAAGTGTCGCCGAACATTTTACCTTCTATCTCTTGGGGCTGCCTTCGACTCGAACTAGATGGTGTCAGAAGCGTTTACTTTTCAAAAGCTGCGCGCATCAAAGTTGACCACTTGTCAGCACCGCCAATCCCGTCTCCTCCAGTCATGTCGACAAGTATCGTAGACGTCACTGAGGACATGACAATAACGTTTGTTATACTGGGAAGGAAAATCTCACTTGATGAATTCCAGCTGCCAAGTGATACGCGAAGCGTCGAAAATGTGGCCGCTTTGCTCAAACAAGTGGATGACGCTGTTGTCTGTCGTGTTGGACCAAATCCAAAGGTTTATCCTAGAGTTCACCCTGAAAGTGGATTTCTTGACATAAGATGCCAGTGGCGGCACAAGCAATGCAAGTTTATACTGCAGCCAGGTGTAAGCACCTGTCCAAGATACCTCAGTTTGTCGGACACCTTGAGGCTCCGCGAAAAGCGGTTAGCGAAGAGTGGCCAGACAGCTGTAACATGCAGAGTTCGTTTCAAGTCTCCACCAAATGCTGGACAAATAGCGACACTAAAAAGGGCGAACTACGCACTCAAGAGGTCAACGAACCGCTTTAGAATGCGATTGAAAGCCGCAAGGGAAGATCTCAAGGAAGCCCGAAGCAAGATACACAGTGTTGATGTTGAATCACTTGAAGAGAAACTTAGCAAACATTACCTGCCAGAACCACAGCTGACACCAATCAAAGAGTGCATATCTGCCGCGAAATGCACCAACAAAAGAAATAGACGATACACAGAGAGCTGGCTGCTGATGTGTCTTCTACTGCACATACGCAGTCCCAGTGGCTTCTCGTCCCTGAGAAATAATGACATATTGCCGCTACCAAGCATTACTACCGTAAGAGAGTACCTCTCCATGGTGCGAGTGGAATGTGGATTTGACAAACATTTTTTCGTCGCATTCAAGAAGACGGTTTCACGCGAAGACGACTTCCAACGCATGGAATATTGATGTTCGACGCATTCAAGTGCGTAAAGAGCTTGGAGTGAACTCCAAGACAATGACATACAGCAGTCTCGCGGACTTTGGCGAAGAAATGCCAGCCCCTGATGAACTAGCAGACCATGGCCTCGTGCTGAGTTTCCGCTCATTTGGAAAACAATACGCTCAGCCTGTGGGCGAGTTCGCGGGCAAAGGGCCCAGTAAGGTAAGAATTCTTGCACAGATTGTTCTGAAGGCAATCCTACTTCTGGAAGAAGCCGGGGTTTTTGTAGGCGCAGTAGTCTGCGTCGGGGCTGCAACAAACAGGACAATGTGGAAGCAGCTTTCCATTAGCGGGTGTCTTGAGAACACGAAGAACTTTTTTGTGCATCCTTTGAACGATCAGCGCAATGTTTACGTGTTTTCAGATGCGGCGCACCTTGTCAAATGTGTCAGGAATCGTCTACACGCACAGAAGGTTCTGAAAGTCAACGGCGAGTATGTAAAATGGTCCCACTACGAAAACTTGTACGTTTCAGACACGAAGCATCCCGGACACTTGAGAGTCTGTCCAAAGATAACTTGCGCGCATACAGCACAGAGAAGATGCGCGTGAACCTCGCTACACAAGTATTCAGCCGAAGTGTTGCAAAAGGCCTGGAATTTTACTAAAAGAGGGGCGTTCAAGGCCTCGAGAACGTAAAGGGAACAATTGACTTCACTTTGCGAATGAACAACGTGTTCGATGCGTTTAACCGCAGCCATCCCAAGGAAGGCATCGGAACTGGGTCAAAAGACCTTCGCGTGCTCGCATCATTCCTTCATTGGCTGAACAGTTGGGAAAAGGATCTTCAGTCAGGTAAAATTACGCCGGCCAGCTTTTTAACTCCATCAACAGCCGAATGCCTGAGGGTGACTCTCCTTTCTACACTAGAGCTCTTAAGATACTTACTGAATAACCGCGGTTTTAAGTACGTTTTGACCGCGAAGTTCAACCAGGACGTCTTGGGGAGGTTCTTCGGAGTGATCCGCCACGTAGGTGGTCAAAAGGATCATACTTCAATGCCGACATTTCTCCAACTCTACAACATGCTGTGCATATACAGTTTAGTGAAGCCTCCGAAATTCGGAAACTGCCAAATTGACCCGCCGCGGTGGCTCAGTGGTTAGGGCGCTCGACTACTGATCCGGAATTCCCGGGTTCGAACCCGACCGCGGCGGCTGCGTTTTTATGGAGGAAAAACGCTAAGGCGCCCGTGTGCTGTGCGATGTCAGTGCACGTTAAAGATCACCAGGTGGTCGAAATTATTCCGGAGTCCTCCACTACGGCACCTCTCTCTTCCTTTCTTCTGTCACTCCCTCCTTTACCCTTCCCTTACGGCGCGGTTCAGGTGTCCAACGATATATGAGACAGATACTGTGCCATTTCATTTCCCCAAAAAACCAATTATTATTCAAATTGACACATCCGAGGATACACCACGGCTGGCTTTGAGCGACTTCACATCTCTATTTGAAGACAGTAAGCCATAGCAAAGCAAAATTGCCGCAATGAAGGTAAAGATCAATGGCCTCATATCAAGTGACATCGAATGTGAACGCGCATTCGACCATGTTTATGCCCGCTCTGAGGTCGTTGAGTGCATAGTGCACTATGTAACAGGCTTCATGTGCCGGAGGTTGGTAAAGCTCACGCAGTGCATACCATGCAGGAATGGTCTCAGCGAAGCTAGTGAGATCATTGACAAGCCAGAGGCCGAGGTTGTAAACTGCAAGACTCGTGGAGGGCTGGTGCATACAAAAAAGTCAATTTTTTACTTGCTGCAGGCTAAAGAGACAGAATTCCAAAAGAATGCTGAAAAGAGGAATGTGTGTGTCCCGCCGTGGTGGCTCAGTGGTTAGGGCGCTCGACTACTGATCCGGAGTTCCCGGGTTCGAACCCGACCGCGGCGGCTGCGCTTTTATGGAGGAAAAACGCTAAGGCGCCCGTGTGCTGCGCGATGTCAGTGCACGTTAAAGATCCCCAGGTGGTCGAAATTATTCCGGAGTCCTCCACTACGGCACCTCTCTCTTCCTTTCTTCTGTCACTCCCTCCTTTACCCTTCCCTTACGGCGCGGTTCAGGTGTCCAACGATATATGAGACAGATACTGCGCCATTTCCTTTCCCCCCCAAAACCAATTATTATTATTATTATTATTATTATTATTATTATTATTATTATTATTATTATTATTATTATTATTATTATTATTATTATTATTATTATTATGTGTGTGTGAAAAAACAACAGAAGAAATTGTTGAAAGCTAGTTTTTCCTTCCCTTGCCCTGATCACAAGGAGATAATTATGGCTCCGCTTTTACACTACTATGTGTCAATGAGGATGCGTCAGTACTGCAAAGCAAAGAAAAAAGAAATGGGCAACAGGACGCAAACACTGAGGAAACTGTCAAAGCTTTCCTAAGTATATTCTTGATTGCAGCGTGGATAGAAAGGCCGGGGTTTTAGCGAGAAAAGCGAGGACTAATTTCCGTGCTGCTTGTCGTGTAGGTCGTCCATGTGCTCTTTCGCTCATGTGTGCCACCGATTTTAGAGTGCATTTCTTTCTTTGACAATAAAGCTAGTCATTAAATGCCGAATGAGGTTACGAGTGCAATATTATGCAGTTTCAGTAGCATGCGGACTGATTCACAGTCAGGCCTGAGCTCTTTTGGCGTGCGTGCGATATTTTTACACTATGCCAAGAATTTCAAGTTTCATTTATTGGATGTTTGTAGTACAGCAAATAGCAGCTATCAGGTTCTGCTCAGTTCGCTCACCGCGGTTTGCACCAACGCTCATTCTGCACGCCGTGTTGGACTAAATTTCCTGAATGTTTTTCGGTTTGGCGGGTTGATGAATTACGGATGACCTATCTATACAGGCATCCACTTTTTATCGGACGGATGGCAAGCGAATTGTTGGAAGTCCCAATGTTTCGCACACGCTAAATAACCTGACGGGCACGAGAGCGACTGGTAAACAGAGAATTATCGGAAAATATTCGTCTTATTTTTTTGTTATTTACTCATTCTGGCTACGCTTTGTATTTAAACTAGTTGTTCTCAGTGCCTTTAAATGTATATTTCCACAATATTCCAACCTTTCCTTGCTAACGTCTATTCCTGCTCAATTTACTACTTCGCTTTAACCACTGATCTCCACTAGGGGGCTCGATGCCGCATCGGGCGCTCGAAAGTGAAGCCACAGGAAGTTGGGCTGCATGTCCCGGAAGTCAGCCTTTGGCAGTGCACGAAATCAGACCTCAGCACAGTTTTTCCGTTTTAGTTTTCGTTTTCCACTTAGCATTTTGTCTTTTCGACGTTCTCGTCCTTTTTCATGACAGTGCCTACCTGTTGCGCCGTCAACTGCATGAGGAGAGCAGGAAAGTCATCAGGAAAGACGTTTCAAAAATAATGGTCCATTGCATCGCTATGGGACGACACCAGCAGACGACAGAACGTCGCTGCACACAGTACGTACGGAGCCTCGTCTGCTCAACTGTGTCGTCCTGTTGCGCTAGCGTCGCCAACTCTGCTCTTAGTTGTGATGAATGTTGTCGCGCTCTAAGCCCAAGTTATACCATCAATGATTAATAACTTTAAGAAAGAATAGATGGAAACCTTCATTAGGCAGCCGGCTTTGCAGTGACCATTTTACCGAATTATGTTTAGACCGAACCGGAGCGAGCTAAGGCGAGGCTACAATCTGGTGAGGTGCTGTCGGTGTTCTGCTGGTTCACATGTATATGGTACTGCTTTTTCGACGGAGTGTATCAAGTACTGTTTCTTACTGTCGCAAATTATGCCTGAATGGACTTTTATTTGTGATGCTTGGTGCTGTTGACTTCTAACAGCGCTTGTCACATGCGCTGCTGCATTCGTCTTTCTCGTCAGTCGTTTCTCTCGTGCTGTGTTGATGAAACGTGACTGTGCTATAGAGTTAGATTAAAAGCACGTCTGGAAGGTAAATGGCACACTAAAGCGATAAAGATCACCTGTCTTCAATGAGAAGAGACATCGTCCGCCACCAACCCGAAATTGAAACAGCGGCAGCTGTATAACGAGTGGCTCTTCGAGTGTCAGGATTTCCGCGCCATTGCATGTTCTTTGGTACGCGAAAATTGGTCTTCAAAATGACCTAGGCTTATCTTCATTCCACTACTTCTTTTAATTGCGCTCGGAAGACAAGAACCAGGTCAGAAAATAATGTTTAATGCACGTACCCCTTTGCTGCGGCATGGTGAGACATGCATGCTTGTTCACTTCGGTTTCTCTGAAATTACAGTGTTCCCCGAACAATGCTCACATTTATCACGTTCAGCTTGCTTATTCCTTTGATATTACAGCAGACGTTACACGAAAACAACGCGAAAAACTGAGAACGGAAGGGCGAAAGACGCGACTTTTTGCATTGAAATACACAGCAAACACCGAACTTCCAGGACATGCAATCAACTTTCGGTGGCTTCACTTGCGCCCACTTCAGAAAGCGGGAATGCGGCATCCAGCCACCTAGTGGAGATCAGTGTTTCTAACTTCAAAAAAGGCCTGCAGTTTTGTGGCGCCATCTGGCCGAGAGCCGAGAACTACGAGGAGTTCTGCGCCACCTGCCGAGCGCTCATTTAGGCACCTTTCTATTATTGCACCGTGGACGGAACGTGACATCTCAGTAACGGCACACTGATCCTGAAAAAAACCGACTGTCCCGCATCAATGCCTCCCGAAAAACATGCCTGAAGCATTAGGGGTTTTTCTGGCCGCCGTAGAGCGCGCGTCTGCCATATGGCGGCGCTGTCAGATGACCCTCTAGCAGACGACACGCAGGCAGCACAGAATTTTCTTGTGTCTGCCGTTGCAGCAAAAAGTATGCCTTCTGGTGCGCTGTTTCTTATATTATTAGTGTGGTGTGTTTAATGTTGCCATTTGACAAGTGACGCGTCGATGACTGCAGTTGCTGTAGGGAGTAGAAAATGCGTTGCTGGTCGTTCCGTTTTGCATGGACACACCTGAACCGCGCCGTAAGGGAAGGGTATAGGATGGAGTGAAAGAAGAAAGGAAGAGAGAGGTGCCGTAGTGGAGGGCTCCGGAATAATTTCGACCACCTGGGGATCTTTAACGTGCACTGACATCGCACAGCACACGGGCGCCTTAGCGTTTTTCCTCCATAAAAACGCAGCCGCCGGCGGCTGCGTTGACATCGCACAGCACACGGGCGCCTTAGCGTCGGCGGCTGCGTTTTTATGGAGGAAAAACGCTAAGGCGCCCGTGTGCTGTGCGATGTCAGTGCACGTTAAAGATCCCCAGGTGGTCGAAATTATTCCGGAGCCCTCCACTACGGTACCTCTCTCTTCCTTTCTTCTTTCACTCCCTCCTTTACCCATCCCTTACGGCGCGGTTCAGGTGTCCAACGATATATGAGACAGATGCTGCGCCATTTCCTTTCCCCCAAAAACCAATTATTATTATTATTATGTCCAGTCAACGAAACAAGAAGACCGGCGTTTCGTTCAATGAAATTCCAGCTGACTTAGAACTCCGGGAAAGACGGCTCAAGGTAATTAGAGGAAAAAACTGGCAGCCAAGCACAACATCAAATTATTCTGCAGTCTGTAGCTTGCATTTCCAGCCAAGGAAATGCTATATACTGTAGACAGTTTGTCTGCCCACCGAGACAGGGGTGGACTCTTTTAGCCGACCTCAGCGCACCGAAGAGTGTTACATGACCTCAAGAAGTTCGTTAATATCATGCTCAAAGACCGAACGCATCTTCAAATGCCACTAGACACATGCTTGCTCCACAACTAGTGTGAATAAAATCGCGGGTTTGCCTGTCCTGACCTGTGAGAACAAGGATAGCGGCCACAGAGAAGCACTGCTGCATATTATATGCAAGAAGTTCATCAAACCGTTGCTAACAAACCATGCACTTGATATAACAGACAAGAACGCAGTTGCGAAGATGTACAACAAGAAACCTCTTTCCCAAAAATTCTTGAAACTGCACTAAGAAACGATTTCCGCCACCTTCATCACACCGACGCATGCCATTTTTCCTTGTAAGTGCGCACGTGACTGTGCCTTCAAGCGCAGTTTTTTTATATATTAACAAGTCGCTCGCCATGACTGCTACTCCCCTTGTTCCAGTTGTCATTTCATCAACGCACGTGCTTGTCGTTTGGAGAAATCCGGTCAGTCAGGCATGCTGTGTTACTCCCAAAGTCACTGTGCGCGTGTGCATCACACAGGAACCTAGTTAGCTTTGTTTCTTGCGGAAAGAATAGAGAAGAGGGGCATGGGTTTATTTGAAATTTGTCAACGTTATTCAAGAAGGTACCATTCGGCGAAAGCTCGTCGGAAAAATGACCAGAAACAGCGCAGGCTGGGCCTTCCAAGATCTGATTCAGCCGAT
This sequence comes from Amblyomma americanum, assembly GCF_052857255.1. Classification (NCBI taxonomy): domain Eukaryota; kingdom Metazoa; phylum Arthropoda; class Arachnida; order Ixodida; family Ixodidae; genus Amblyomma; species Amblyomma americanum. Next base: position 138,798,053 of record NC_135499.1, on the reverse strand, counting down.
CGAAACATCTCTCGCAATGCTCCACAGCAAGATTGTTACCGACGCGCGCTTCGCAAAGTTCTAAGAACATTAAATATGAGGGATGTGCCCGGGCCCGCAGGCCAACGACTCCCCAGGCAGGTTACCGCGACGTCTCCGTCTTCAATCCATTGAGCGCCATGCAGTCCTCCTTTCCCAGGGGTCACCTCTACATTTGAGAGCTCAGGTAATTCCGGACTTCCTCCTGTTCTTATTCTATCTCATGGATTATTTTCCCATTTTGCTTGTCCGATCGAAGTAGTTGATTTCTGGATGGATGTTTCGAACATGTTCATTTTGTTGTAAACCGTCCAAAAGTTACTGGTTATGCAGCAGACAAAAGGTCCTAACAACATGATAGAACGGCGTGCACAGCACGCTTTCAGGTTTCGAAAACGAAACTGGTGATCCCCTTTCAGTGTTATGGAGAAGTCAGCTCAGACTTCTTAAGCATATTCTGCACTTGAATTCCTTGAAAAACATGTTTTTTATCGTTAAAAAAATAAAAGTTGTTGTTAATCGCCCGAAAAGAAAGATAAAACAGCATGATCGGGTGTCGCGCATCAGTCTCCCAGCCATTGAAACCGAAACTGAGGGTCTTCCTCTAGCTCCTTTTAATAATAATAATAATAATAATAATAATAATAATAATAATAATAATAATAATAATAATAATAATAATAATAATAATAATAATAATAATAATAATAATAATAATAATAATAATAATAATAATAATAATAATAATAATAATAAACTCTATGCCCCTATGCACGGCAAACGTAGTGAAAAAAATAGTAATTTAAATTAAAACCACTCTCCAAAATTAAGTTTTTAAAACTTTTCAGACGGTGCAGCCAGGTACGGCAGAATATTCGACCCATGGCAACGACACTGGGCACCGCGTGTTTGTGTGTTCTGCTACTGCTGGCTGCTGGTACTCTGGTGTGAATCTGAGGTTGTCAAGTAGAGGCTTTTGAAAACGTGCGCCGAAAGGCTCAGCGATGCGGAATTTACAGCTTCGGCATACATTAACTAAAAGGTTATCGTTAGCCGGTGCGAACAGTCGCATCTGTACCGACGCCGATTCTGGAACAGCTTACATCGTCAGCGGAAAATGCATCGTTTCTATTGGACGCGATTTAGAGGCAAGTACCTGAGTACATCAGTTTGCATGCGGTTAGGTACAAGAAAAAAAAAGTGCGAAAAAAGAGGATTGATCCAATGCTTTACTGTGGCAATGTGATAACTTTGCATGTTTTGCTGTGCAGGAGACCAAGACCCCGATTGACGAGTTGGGCGATAAGTGTGGCGAAATATCGAGCTTCGTGTTCTTATCGGAATACCAGTCAGTGTGCATTGCGAAGAAATCCGGAGACATTTTGCTTTACGACGTGGCTAATGGCAAGGTAAATTTGGGTGAATGTAGTCCTTGTGACGCAACGCTCATCAGTGGAAAAGGGCTGAACTTGTGCTTGCTGATAGTGTGAGAATACAGCAGTGACGAGCTTCTTTAATTGAACCTCTATCCATCCCTTGTAGGCTGAGGTGGTTGGTTGTGTCTCGGGCGGAATCGTTGCCATGCAATGGAGCCCAGATTACGAGCTTGTTGTTATTGTGTCAGGTACGTACAAGTTTTTCATCTTTGCCTTGCCTTTTGCCTAATGATGTTCATTGCTTTACGCACCCAAGACATGTAGGGTCCCAGCGAGAAAAGTTGCATGTCCCAGGCTTATCGCACTAGTATACGGAATAGGCAATCAGATATATCTTAATGAAGCATGAAAAGGATACCATGAATGCCCCATGCATGGCTATTTGCAGTGGGATGCTTTGGGCATCCCTGTGTGCCCTCTGTTTCGTAGTCAGCTCAAAGGGCCTTACTACAGACAGTTTCCATCAGCATGACTGTCAAATAGTATACTGTCTGCTGGTCACATCTGTCCAAGCTTTGTGTAATCTTGCAATTCAAACAGCAATTACAAAAATGAACTGTTGTTTTTAGCACCTGGCATCAAGAAAATGCTGCTTAATAAAGAATGCGATCTTTGTCGCCAACAGTGATTGTCCATGCTTTGTGCATTCTTGCAATTCTAACAGGGATTGCTGAAAATAAGCCGATGTCTTTAAGAGCGCCTGGCCTCAAGAAAATACTGCTTACTAAAGAATGTGATCTTTGTTGCGAACAGGTATTCCAAATTGATACACCTACACATCAGCGCAAAGAAATAAAAAGTCTCTCACAATATTATATGAAGTGATCATGAGGCATGGTTGTTTGTTAGGAATTGTTTTCTAGGCTGTCTCATGGTTGGCTTCTGTTAGGCTTATTACTTAACTTTCTACTATACTTGGGCACAGTTTGTGCTTAACTGGTCTTTTTGCTATTAGTGTGAAAGCACTGTTCCAACAGGTTAACTCTGAGCAAGATTTTGCAATGTTTGTGGGTTTGTGCCAAGTGAAAGAATTGAATAAAAATAAATCAAACAAATATTTGCGACTGGGATTTGAATCCACGGTGGCGCATACCAATCAGCTTTGCTGGCCAATGCATGAGAGCACTAGGCTATCGCTGCAGCTGAATATGCCTTGTGTTAAACTGCAGCGCACTCTCGCGCTGTGCGTTGCACATCGTTGTCTTCATCAACATTCATCTGCGGCGCGAAGACACAGACAGAGAAGTGTCTTCATCATCATCGTTACTTTCATGCAATTTTGCTTTCGCACATTTATAAAATTTGGCAAAAATTATCTGTCATTTTTGTTAGCTATTTGCATCATAATAAATCTCTATGACGTGTGTGTTGTTGTAATTCACCGTACACAAATTTTCTATTTTAATATCAGGCGAAGAAAAGCTGCTGCTGATGACAAAGGACTTTGATGTAATCTCAGAAAAGGACCTCCACCCTGAAGAATTTGGTGAATGTAAGTTCGTATAGTTGTTTATTACATAACTGTCTATGCTTCATGCACAACCACAAGCAAAAGCTTACAGTCCACGGTTCTTGCTAAAAGAATGCTGCTAAGGAACCTACAGTCTTCCTCTGAAAACCATTGTTAATTGCTTGATCCTTTTCATATCTCTACCCCTTTTCACATGCCTTGACTTCACATCCACTGCCATTACATCACTTCACTTCAAAGCTGTTGTTAAATGGTTTTGATGGAGAAACCACTTTTAATTTCTCGATTTTCTTGCCACATGTAAGAAAGCATGCAGACAAACACTGAGCACTCAACAGAGAGCAGTGGCCCTATTGCACCATGGCATACACCTTTTCCTTGGGTGTTTCCTCTCTCTGCTGTAACCTTAGGCATTTTTGTCGTTCTGTGTGGTGCCCGTGCAGCACTTGCTGCTGCAAGGTTCTCGGCCAATGGGGAAGCTCTATGCTTGCTGTGCCAATACCATAATCATTGGGACATCCTCCTCAGAGTGGTGGTTTGAATTTTTGCACAGCTTACATTCTTCTCTTTGTCTTATATTTTGCATTTACTGCCGGCATGTAAATCTCATGCAACTTGTGTCTCAAAGCAGCACCATGCATCTCTGAAATAAGGGATTATTACTCATTAGTATCTACCCAAATGCAACCATATGCATACAAAGGAAATCTACGCAGCTTTCACAGAAACTTCGCAGCTGAAGAAAAATTTGTCCTTGTCTAGGGACCGAACCCAGGGCCTCCTAGGCAATACGAGGCTGTCACTCTACCAACTAAGCTAACCAGAATGGCTAGCAGGTGCCAGAGCAAGGCAGAATTGATCAACAACTTCAAGTGGGAATGGTGTTAGTTCAGTGTTAGTCCACCATTAGAATAACCATGTACAGTCTAACTCGGATATATCAAACTCGAAGTGGATCGCTAAATAGTTCGATATAATAAATCAGTATATAAAAAGTGGAAATAGATAAGCTTGTGTGTGAGCCAGAAGCAAGAATTCGTGGCATCCGCGCTAGTGATGTGCCTCATGCGTGATGCACTGCCTGCCAGCCTGCTTGTAGCGCACCGATCACTAGGAATCTCTATGTCTAACCTGCTTTGCATGGAAGCCGCTTTAGACGGTTATCTATAACCCGCCGCGGTGGCTCAGTGGTTAGAGGGCTCGGCTACTGATCCGGAGTTCCCGGGTTCGAACCCGACTGCGGTGGCTGCGTTTTTATGGAGGCAAAACGCTAAGGCGCTCCTGTGCTGTGGATGTTCGTGCACGCTAAAGATCCCCAGGTGGTCGAAATTATTCCGGAGCCCTCCACTACGGCACCTCTCTCTTCCTTTCTTCTTTCACTCCCCCCTTTATCCCTTCTCTTACGGCGGCCGTTAAGGTGTCCAGTGATATATGAGGTGTCCAGTGATATATGAGACAGATACTGCGCCATTTCTTTTCCTCCAAAACCAATTATTATTATGGTTATCTGGAACTAGCCACTGCCTATCGTAACACATCTAATCCTGTTACTAGTGCACTGCAAATAAAATAATTGCTCATTAAAATTAACATACAGTTGGTTTTCCCAGCGCTTTCGGCAGCGAAGCAAGCCACACAAGTTGTGCCACTAGGCTTTAGTTAGGTTGGCTTCGCCACATGGGAGTGGTGTGGCATGGAAATTGAGTACAAGAGGCTGAAGGCCACCCTCAAGCACTTCCTACATTCACCTCATTGCGCAGTCACACAGTGCTATCCCAAGGCCACCCAGCCATCCAGTCTGGGCACGAGTAAAGGGATCAGAGAGCACCCTTAGGAGAAGTGTCACTCCTAAGGGCCCGGTGCGTGGTTCGATATATCAAACGATCGGCGAAATTGCAGTTCAAAATGCCGCATGACTTTTCTATACTTTTACACAGGATTTTCAAGGGGGCAATCTGTGTGTTCGGTATGTCCAATAATTCGGACTATTCGGGTTCAGTATATCTGGGCTCTATTGCACCTGTGTATTGTAGAAAGGTATGACCACTCTCCTAAAGTGGTTAAGCAGATGCTCAGTAAATATATGTAATCATTTCTTCATAACCTTCTGTTCTTGTAGGTGTTCCCATTACTGCAGGCTGGGGTTCTAAAGAAACCCAGTTTCATGGCTCGGAAGGGAAGCAAGCTGCCAAGGTGGAAGCTAAGGTATGGTGACACTGGCTGGTACATTAAGGCACTACCTAACGTGGCATGTCCTTTTTGAACGACAGTTGCTAGTGATAGTTGAATGACAGCATCCACTACTACCTGTGCAACCATATGGCCTACTGTTACTAGTTTTATGCTTCATTTGCAGCCTCCTGAACCTGCCTTCACATGGGATGACAAACAGCCCCGAGTCTCATGGCGCGGTGATGGACAGTACTTTGTCACTTCATGCATTAACCCTGTGGGGGGTATGTGCCTATTTATATACCATTTTCATTGTTGCTATATACCTAGGAAGTAATTGGGCATTTAATTAATTATACTTCTTAATTTTTACTGCGGTAATAATCTTTCCCTACTTATCATTCTGATCTGTGCAAACAATGGAATGTAAGTGCCCTGGCAGGCTTGCTGAACTAGTCTGTATGCTGGCTGTGGTTCACAAGGCCTATCGATTTTGGCTTGCTTCTTGAGTTGGGGGAAAATTATATTTAAGGTTTATGAGAAAAAGATAATCGTTTTTGCCCATGTCATGTGCCACTAGTGCCATACGAATGCAAACAGAATGCATAAATCCATAAATATTAACTGCTGGAAAAGAAATGCAGGCCAGGTTCTTCGACACTTCAAAGAGCACTCTTCACTCCATCGAAGCGAAAGCCTGCTGCTGTAGTATTCACCTCCCTTGACTAAGATGCTTTCCTGTTCATATCACCTGTCTTGTTCGTGTTTCGATTGATGCTGACATGCAGCTGCTTCACCTCACCAGAGATTGTACCAAGTAAGTTGTATCAGTTAACTAAATGAACTTTTTACAGGAAATCGTAAGCTCAGGACATGGAGCCGAGATGGGACATTACAGTACACAGGGGAGGACATGAACGGCCTAGAGCAAGCTCTTTCTTGGAAGTGAGTACCTGAATATTTTTTACTCATATGAAACGTTTATCCCTTCGAGATTGCTGCACATGACCCATACCATGTATTTTATGATGTCTTAACTAAATGAAGAAAGATTAGCGACCTGCATTTAGCCTGTTTTTCTCATTGTTGCTGATTCTTGTGTTATGGCTGTTAAGTTAATGCGTTTAAGGTTGTATTTGATTTCTTACAAATGCTGTAGCACTTTACAGCAGGTTTTGTTTATTTACTTGCTTACTAGTTTGTTTGTTACCTGCATTGCCAGTTTCAATCATTTTAGCAGGGGGGAGGGGGGGCATCTTTGTAACAAAAATACAGACAGAAATTACATTCTCAAAGCGTGGCAAAACTCATCATTTACTACTACTGAAACAATATTTGGTATATTTCATAGATGTCACCTCTAAAAGGACGTTCACAACCTTTGAGAGTGGTCGCGCTTTTGCGATACATAGAATTGGGCTTTATGTATTGATCTTTATTATTTATTCCGGTATTAGAGTGGTATATATTGTCAAAAAATTTTAATCTCAAATCTCTCCTGCAGTCTTTCAGCTCCTGCCATTTCAATCCACTTTTGATTTCTCGGACACTAATATTTCTATTCCAGTTGCAATGAACAAATTGAACTGCCCTGTTTTGTTCCTTTTTCAAGTTTATCAACAAGTTTGGCAGTGTACTGATTCCAGCACACACATATTCTAATAACGAGTGGACATGAGTCTAATATCTTTTCTTTCAGACTACTGGGCAACTGACTAAAATCCCAACACACGCACAACCTTAGTCTTTATGTAGCTAATGTGTATTTTCCACCTCAGCTCTGACATAAAAGGGACACCCAGGTGTCTATATTCTGCAGTCGTTTTTAAAAATGCACTATTTATTGCAAAAATATTCACCTGATGTGACCACTTCTTTGTAAAAGTGATGTGTACACATTTTTCCACCTTAGGCGACATTTTCCATTTGTTGCACCATGTCAAAACTCTATCAAGATCATTTTGCATATGTTCACAGTCACATGCATTATCTATCACCCTGTAAACCACATAATCATCACCAACCATTCTGAATGGTGACGCAACATCTGCAGCTATATCACTGATGTAAAGCAGAAACAAAAGAGAACCCAAAACGGAACCGTGAGGCATTCCTGAAGTGTGCCCAGAGCAGTCTGCATAAATCAGAAACAGAGAATAGAAGCAGTTATTGCTGTAATAAATGAGAATGCCAGTAGATGTGTAGTCTCCACGGCTTTGTGGGCTGTTGCCCCCACACTTGGGGTGTGATTTTGTAGTTTTACTTCCGCTTTAGTGATTCAGAACTTCACTACGCAAGGCTCTCTCTTGATCATTACTAGCAGCTGTTATCTCCTGGCTTCATTCTTAGGCCAACCACGTGTAGTTGTCTTCACGGTATTGCTTTTGACAAAGCAGGCTGAAACAAATTCTTTCGTTGTCTTAGAAACATTTTGTGCTTTATATACATTTAATGACTGCCTTGCTTCCGAGAATTTGCATTGCACATGTGGCAGGCACTGTTATCTCTTAAGTTAGACAAGGGTGCAGTGTAATGTAAAGCAGCACCATTTGCCCAGATTAGGATGTTTTAGCTCAAAGTTGGGCTGTGTTGTGAAAAGATCAATGTGACCCATTTTGTGTCAGGTAGTTTGTCCAGATAAAAAGAAAAAAAAAATGCCTCTCATACATGTTGGTGTTTCTGCACAGCAATAACTCATTATTGCACGTGTTGTATCTTTAACCGTCACTGTTCAAGGGATGGCTGCAAATTTCCGTCCCCTTCTTGTTTCTATGGGGCACTGCTCATTACAGAGAACCCATGCACGCTTGTCTGTCCATAAAGCTGACTGCACTGAAACAAAGCCTACCCGCCATGGTGGCTCAGTAGTTAGGGCGCTCGGCTACTGATCCAAATTTCTCGGGTTCGAACCCGACCGCGGCGGCTGCATTTTTATGGAGGCAAAATGCTAAGGCGCCTGTGTGCTGTGGGATGTCAGTGCACGTTAAAGATCCCCAGGTGGTCCAAATTATTCCGGAGCCCTCCACTACGGCACCTCTTTCTTCCTTTCTTCTTTCACTCCCTCCTTTATTCCTTCCATTATGGTTTAGGTGTCCAACCATATATGAGACAGATACTGCGCCATTTCCTTTCCCCAAAAACCAATTATTATTATTATTATTATTATTATTATTATTATTAAACAAAGCCTAATTTGATGAGGGCTATCATGTTTGTTTAGTGTTTGTTATGCTGAACCTGCCATGTTCTTCCAGGAAAACCAAGTAGCAAAGCATGTTGATGTTTTCTTTTGGTGAGCTCCAAAGAGGGAGTGGGGATTCATCCATACTTTTTTTTTTTTGCCTTTAGGCCCTCTGGAAGTGTGATTGCATCAAGTCAGCGGCTTCCTAACAAGCACATGATTGTGTTTTTTGAGAAAAATGGCCTTAATCATGGTGGCTTCCAACTACCCTTTGGTCCCAACGATTTTCGGGTAATGGACTCATTATACTCATCTGGTTTGTCCTCGGAGTGTTTGTAACCTGTGATTGTACTTCCTTTAAGGTTAAAGAAGTGCTATGGAGTCCAGACTCTTCTGTCTTGGCTGTGGTTGGCTCTATGTTTCCATCTGACAGCTCATCTGCTGTTGCCAAGGGATTAGGTAAATACAGTCTCTTTAATCCTCATGAAAATGTCCAGCTGGAACCTGCTTGGAAGAGGGCTGTTAGCCATTTTCTATTAGCAGCCATTTTACACATAAGAACAGACATGAATTCTCGCCAGCTATGATTGTACTAATGAGGCATTTTTATCAGCCATCTGTTTTCGCCCGGTATAATGTAGGAACAGTTTTGTACATAATCACCTTTGTAAGCTGTAAGGATTTACAATTTTTACTGCAATAGAGCTGCTTATCAGTCTTTATATAGGTTAAATGATATTACCATCACTATCAGCCTTATGTGTCCTATCCAAAAACTCTCTACAATCTCCTGGTAGCCATTAAGTATGTTATGTCATGGTCATGTATTCAAAAGGGGTCATGCTCATCAAGCCTTGGAGCTGAAGCTCTAAAGAAGTCCACATCGTGTCATAACTATTGCTTTTGATTTTTGCCGTGACGGAGGACAGAAGGTCTTGGAATTTTTCCTGTGTTGCTTTTTGTTCCACTATTCATCTATACGAAGTGAAGATTAAGATTGCAGAAAGAATTTTGTAGGTTTGCATTTTGCATAATTGCAAAATTTCAGAAAGGTATTAAGATTCAGTGTGTATGCAGCAAAAGTTTGGTTTCAGGTCCTGATATCTTCTTTGTGCATGGATATGTGCATGCATGTGTGCTTTTCTAACTTCTCAAGAATTGGCTGTAACCATATCCCGTTAAATTGATTTGTAAGAAACCTTCACAAGGGTGTCCATGACTGGAATGAATAGAAAGCAGGAAGTGGTATTTTGGCTCAAATGGAAAATACTAGATTGCTTCAGCTTACCCTCAGAATTACTACACAAAAATAGCAGCAGTAACTCAAGTGTAAACAAGCAAAGTAATAAACAAATTTGTGGTCACAAAGTTTGAAATGTGAAACAAATAAAGAGTTTCACAAGCTCAGGTCAGCTCACGGATCATGATATAGGATTTTTAGCAAGTCAGAAGTTTGGTAGTAATGTACAGCAAGCACAGCAAGTGGCTTGCTAATTGAACACAAATGTCAAAGGGAAGGGAAAAAATATTAAGATAACCTTGAAGCAGAAAGTGTTTATGGTTTATGGGGGTTTAACGTCCCAAAGCGACTCAGGCTATGAGAGACGCTGTAGTGAAGGGCTCCGGAAATTTCGACCACCTGGGCCTCTTTAGCAAGCACTGAGATCGCACAGTATACGGGCCTCTATAATTTCGCCTCCATCGAAATTTGACCGCCATGGCCGGGATCGAGCCCGTGTCTTTTTGGCCAGCAGCCGAGTGCCATAACCACTCAGCCACCGTGGCGGCTAACGGAAAGTGTGAACCTCAGAAATGCTCACTGGCAAAAGAAAATGCTGGGCAAGCTAACATTGGAGCTCTGTAGGACGGGTAAAATTAAAATTAAAACCGAAAACTTTTGAAACAACTGCAAAGGAGGCGGATTACTTTTTGAAGCTAGGGCTGGATGCTTGAGGGCAAAGTGCTCCTGTCCAAAATTCTACACTACGGATAACATTTAGTGTTGCTGCATGCGAGACAGAGAAACAATAGAACATATTCCTATCCAGTGTAAGGCCATCCAGCCCTCAGTGCACAAGGTCACCACAGAGATCCAAGCTGCACTGGGGTTTAGGAACAGCCAGGGTGTGGTGAACATTTAAAAAGTAGAAGCAAGTAAGAGCCGATTAGAGGATTGGTGTAGAAGGGCGAGAGATTAGTTTAGATAGAGGAAGAATAAAATTGGCATTTAACCCAAAGAAATGTAGCGCACTAGGATTTAATGGCTGGATGACAGTTATCACCACACCGATGCAAAGCGGATGCTACTAATTACCTATCTGTCTATAGAACACTTCATGCCTTGCTCTGAGCATGTGCGGAAAGTGGCTTGATTTGCGATGCATGCTATATGGTTTAAATTCATGTATACTCCATTTAGCTCTTCGGGCCATTGCTGCCACTCAACAGTCTGCTACAAGCAGCTGAAAAGTGTGACATACAGAGAATGGCTTCATTGGAAGCATATTAGGTCAAAGGCCAGGTAGCCAAGCAATACTGCTTTGAAAATGACACCAAGGGCTAGAACCATGGTGCCTCTGGAGAAGTAAACATGGCGCTCAACTTTGAATGTCTTTTTCTCAATACTGCTTTTCTTGGTTGCTCACGATGTGGAGCTAATTTCTTCACAATGGTTTTGTCTACTTTGATGCCATTTGTTTTGTTGCACTCTCAGAACAACACTGTAAATCTGATGACAATCTTAGGGTCTGAGTTTGATGAATTGTGAATTCTTGGTACGATATTTTGTTCGCAGTCTACAGATGTCTGCGGCAACTACACCGCAAAAATTGCTGCTAAAATTTGTTTCTAGGGAAAAAAACAAATCTATAATTGTCATGACACAAAGCATACATTCAGAAATCCAGTGAAGGTTGAACTAGCCTTCTAGACATTTTGTCTAGTCTTCAGGCTTTCCACAAGGTGTCGAAGAGAAACAATTAGTAGAAAACAAAGTTCTTGAAATGTAATGCCAATAATTTTGGGCACTTAGTTTTGGGAGCATTACTAACATGCAAAAAAATTTTCATCTAAATCCCTCAAAAAGTATGAAAGCTTGTGCTGAAAGCCACATACCCCATTAAATATTCCACTTAGTATTGCCAGGTGGCGCATAGCTGACCTGGAAGACAATGACATAGCACTTGTGCTGTCACATATTGGCCACCATTGCTGTCTCATCTCCCCTGCACCAGATTTTAAAGCACTCTTCGTCAACAAGTACTATGTTACGATTAGTATTCTCTATATTCCCAGTTCCTTATATTTTTATTGCTGCTGTGCTTATACTGTAATGGGAGGTTCCATTCATTTTATCTCAGCGTTGGAATATTAATTGCAGTCTGTCTTTAGTGCATCCTGTTTGAGTGTCACAATGTTGCTCTCTGTGCAGTGCTCCTGTACAGCATGAAGAACTATCACTGGTACCTGAAGCAGACTCTGCAATTTAATCCAAGCAAGGAAGGGAGGCTGGCCGATCTTTACTGGGACGAAGGCAGCTCACTCACTCTGCATACCTTGTCTGTCACGGGGCAGTACTGGTGCTATGCCTGGGCCTGGGCTGTGCACAGGAGCCAGTGTAGCGCTCAGGAAAGCACGGCTAGTGTTGCTGTCATTGATGGAGGTGGGGATTCCCTCTTGAACATACTTTGTACTCTTATTAAATTATTGTTGTATATGTCTTGCATCTGTTCACACACTCCAGTTTGCTTTTTTGGCATATCAATCACAACTAATATGTTTTAAATTCTAGTGTAAAAGCAGAAAGATTTTGGTGGATGCGAATCAGGTAAGGTTATTTTCAGCTTAAGTTAAGTACAACGCAGCGAGCCATGGAAAGAAAAATGATAGGTGTAACGTTAAGAGATCGGAAGCGGGCTGAGTGGGTGAGGGAACAAACACGGGTTAATGACATCCTAGTCGAAATCAAGAGAAAGAAATGGGCTTGGGCAGGGCATTCCAAGAGTGGATTCCAAGAGAAAGAAAGCGTAGCAGGGGGCGGCAGAAGGTTAGGTGGGCGGATGAGATTAAGAAGTTTGCAGGCAAAGGGTGGATGCAGCTGGCAAAGGATAGGGTTAATTGGAGAGACATGGGAGAGGCCTTTGCCCTGCAGTGGGTGTAGTAAGGCTGATGATGATGATGATGATGATTTTTCTACTCATAAAGAGCAATCATCACATGTCATGTGGCAACTTCACGCGTATCTCTCGACCAGTTGATTCACCATTTTTTATGAGAAAACACCAAAAAGAGAAACTGCAGATAGAAGAGAAACACACAAGACATGCTGAAGTTTTGCCAGGTGCCAACAGGTGCCAACAGGTGTCGGCGACAACTGTGCCATTACTTAACATCCCTCAGCCACAATCTACATTATTTGAGATTAGCCCTCTTGAAATCTTGCCCACACAAAGCTAAACTAGTTTTTACCCCCATGTGGAACCCTTAGCAGAGGCAGGTTATCAGCATTCAGCGCACCGGTTGGTGGAAAAAATCCTGCTGGAGAAACTGTGAAAGCTTGAGAGGGGGACTAATGATACCTGTTCTGCACAGGATGGGAAAAAAAAGCGAGTTGGAACCCTTTTTTATTTGCACAAATGTTTGCATAATATGAAAAGAGTAACAAAAGTGTTGGGCGTCAACATTTTTTTTTCCATGGCACATTGCAAACTGTTTAGGTATTTTATGCACTCTGGTCAGTGCACGCCTAACTGAAAAGGAATTATGTGACATCAAACACTGCATCAAATATGTCGCTTGTACTATAGGTGTAGTTTATAAGACTCCCTTTAGTTGGGCTCTTGTTTTTAGAGGACAGACAGGGTGCTGCCTAAATGGCAGGCTGGGGGAACATGCAGCACCCTTGGATTCCAGTAATGGCATGAGCTTGTCTTTTCTCTGGAGAATCTGTAAGCGTATAATATTTTTGCTGAAAAAAATTTAGTCGTGAGGTGAGCAAAATTTCAATGTTTTGAAGAGGCATGAAACCAGGCCTCTGTTCAGTAGTTGATAAATCTAAATTTTTAGAAAACACTACACAAATGTTTTAATGACATTTACATAGATTCTGGCTTTCGATATGATTCAGAGCGTGCTTTTTTTGCAGAATAATTATTTTTAGAGGAAATAGAGGAATAAGTGATATTGAGGTGAAGCTGGCCTAACAATTTGGAAAGATGTTAGTAACTGTTAACAGCCTTCATTTCTCCATTATTTTGCAGCAGTCGCTCTTTGAGGGATTTTCTCTGCCGTAATGTGGTATCAGTGTCATAGTATGCCAGGACTTGTATTTGAAAGCTCCCAGATTGATGTACTTATCGAAGCAAAAGCCACCCAGGTGGGCCTCAGCCATGAAGAACATCTGTGCTCTGGAGTGGGTGTTCTTGAGAATGTGCCATCTGTGGTCACGTTGAGATGGGAGTGGGATTGATTACACTTGTGGGGCAAAGGTTTGGCATGCTGTCTGTTCTATGCCTTGACAAAAGGCATTCTATGCCTTGACAAAAACCAGAAATTCTGGGGGTGTTGTTACATCTGAGAACAGCTCACCTTTTCTCGAATGGTTTAGCGGCCTAGCAGATTCAGCCCCTTTGCAGTTCCGCTGTCATAATGTTAACACCTCGAATGCATGCAAAAAAGAAAGCTGCAGGCTAGTACTACCATTATAATTGAGCCTCTCAAGCACGGTGGGTCATATCGAATGGACACATCTGCTGTGTAATACGCTTCGGCTAGCCGTGGAGCATATGTCCATTTTCCACATCTTTGTGATTAATTTTTAAAAATATTTTTGTTACATGTGTGGACTGGCTGTATTTGCTAAGCAACAAATGAAACGGCCTACTATTATGTGGCACAAGGCTGTTCCTTTTGTTTTAATCTGGTGTCACAAGGCCGTTTGTTTTGTTTTAATCTGGAAGAAACAAGTTTAGCATTGAAATGAGCAGTGACTTCTTATATACATTTTTAGGTTCAGTTTAAAAGTCCATGAGGCCATTTCAGGTTGGGTGTTAGACGAGTTTTTCATTGTTTTTTCCGCTATAAATTTACATGCTTATTTAAGCTTCTGAATTTTACCTAACTATCAGCTTGTGACAGTATGGGAGTGGTAGTTGTATCCAAATATTCCTGTATTTTTGCAAAATGCACATGTTACTGTGTATAGGATTTGTTTTTAACCTCTGTGATGGCAGGTCTCTCAAGATGTTATGTTTCGTGAAAGGACTTTGTGCTTTGCTTGTTTTATGTTGTAAATGCATGTATATATGCTACATCATAAACATGCACCTCTTATTATGTGTGCAGCCTTTGCACACTGCTGAGTTGGCTGCCTTTTCTTGTTTCATGCTTCCTGGGATGGTTCATGTTGTTACTTTTTACTCCTTTGATTTTCCCTGCCTTCAGATGCGGTGCTGACAACACTCTTCAAGGTTGCTGTTGTTCCCCCGCCAATGTGTAGCTACAGGGTCAAGACAACAGCATTCATCGACCAGGTGGCATTTGGGGTTGGGCAACATGGAGATGATTTTGTCATTGCGCTAGGGGTTCATAACAGCCTCCTGTTTGTACTTTCTAGCCCAGGTGAGTACCTTTTGTTTCTTCTTTCGCTGCGTATGTCTGACTATCTGTTCACTTGCTTCAGGCATTCTTTGTTATTGTTAGCCTGTTGCAAGAAACAGTGACCTCCAAGAGGAGAGATGGTTGGCAGAAGGTGATACTCTGGCAGATGTTTATTCCCATAAAGCCTCATACAAAAATGTCTGTCTGGTTTATGAAGTACTTTGGAAAATGCCTTTAGTCCTTTACTTTTGGCCATGAAAAAAAAATTTCGAGGCTCTCTGTCGTATTTTGTAAATGAGGTGGACAGGTATGCCCCTCATTTTTGTGTCAGGCTCCCTGGCACACTCCAAAGGGGTCAGTGTACCCTTAGGCTCCTGAGCCTGCTTTAATGGCTTGCAGCAAATTCAGGTAAACTAATGTTCCAAAGAACTTAACTGATCCGAGAAATCTGGCACCACTTGGAGCTTAATACATATAGCATGCCTGTCTTGACAGTTTCTTTTTTGACATTTGAGCCGTCATGGTGGCTCAGATTATGTGCTCAGCTGCTGACTGGAAAAACCTGGGTTTGATCCCGGCCGCGGCGATAACAATTCGATGGAGGCAGAATACTTATAGATACCTGTGCACTATGTGATGTCATTATGCATTAAAGAACCCCAGGTAGTCAAAATCATCCAGAGCCCTCCATTACAGCATCCCTCGTAGCCTGAGTCTCTTTGGGACGTTGAACCCCATAAACAAAACCATACTTTTTGGCATTGCGGATTGTAATGCAATTGCCGCGCATATAAATTGCCATGCAGTAAAGCACTACCGGTACGTATTGGCACTTACGGCATCAGTATCTGTCATCTTTCGCCCATTGCCTTTCACTCAAATTGCACTAGAACTGGAAAACTAGAGAACCAGTGCACACGTGCACTGCAGAGCTACAAGCTTGATGTGTCAAACAATGGGAATTTCACTGCCACAATTAGTTCTTAGTAATCTGAGCATTAATTTTTCAGTCATTGGTATCTCTGCATGTGGTTGCTTAGTGAAACCTTGGTGTGCTGACACAGGCCATGGCTTAACTTTAACAATCTCCTAGTACTAAAACACAAGAAAAAGTTTCTGACATCAAGTTCTTTTGCACCGATATCATTATACTGCTGTGCTACTATATTCCTACTTTTAAGTGCTACTCTTATTTAAAAGGAGCATACTTTTCTTATTTTTTATTTAGGGCAACAAGTTGTTAATGGAAGCGCACATTACATTCGTGCATTCACTAGCTGAGCAAACCACTGTACTTCTGTCTTCTGCTTGCAGAGGGCTTTGTAAAGCCACACACTGAAAGCTGCACACTGCAGCTTGAGGGTGCAGGTGGACGGAACGGCTTCAAGGTGACATCACCTGTCCCCGAGTGCTACGGCCCTTACAGGTGCACGTTCTCATGTCTCATGTTGCCCTCAACTAACCATGATCTACTTGTATGGTTTAAAAGTTATACTAATTCATTATTATAGAACCAGTCGGCGGACTAATGTGCACTTATTTTCAGGCTTATATAGAAACAAAATCTGTGAAATATGGGCTCAATGAAGACAATATAGATGTAACAAGTGACATAACAACTAGATATTTATAGTACTCTTTGCAGAAATTCCTGGCTGCTAGAAAATGGACTGCAAGATGAATATAAATCTTTGTTGCTGCATTATTTTCATTCTACTTTTTTTAGATGTGCATGCCTCGCACAACTAAATGCGGTGCTTATTGTACCTTTCCTACTTTCATGCCCTCTTCTTTGGACACATTTTCATGTCCAAATGCACTCTTATAAAATATATAGGAGCTTATTGCACTGCTTTGTGAAGCCAAATGTTTCCAAACTAGCTCATGCATGGATTGATTTCCTGCATTCATTACGTCACAGCGACATGCTCGTCTAATATGTACTAGGGACACAACCGTATCCACTTACATTTTCTTAAAGATATACCTCAAGAAGCATGGCCAGGGTTTTCAACCCAACACATTCGGTAGACACTTATTGAGCAGCCATGCTGTCATGTCTGCTGCTAAGCACATGTATGCTGGATCATTCCCCAGCCCCAGAAGTTATGTTTCAGGAGAGGCAAAAATGTTAGTTTAGAGATTTCAGTTCGGTTTAAAAATTTCAATGTGGTTAAAGGTTTTCAGTCTAGAGGTAGCCACTCTTAGCTGAGGTGCTAACTTCAGTGTGCAAACGTTTATAATTAAAATTGCTGTCATGCTTGTTGTGAATTGTTTTCGCCTTTAAATCTTGTAAATTGACTAATTTATTTGTTACTATGCTTGTGTCTTGACGAGCTTAGTAAGTTAATGCGAAGTGCAGTCGTCATCGTTTACCCTAGTGCTTTATCTGTATCTGTGTAGAACAGATGTAATGCATGCGTTATTTACTGCATGTTGTTGCGTTAACTCCTCATTGAAGCACCTTTGTTTCCTGCACAAAGGAGTTCGAAATGGACTGTACACTTGAAATATTTAATTCATCCTCGTTGATGTGTTGTGATTTTAAAGTGCCTAGAAAAGGTGTCGTTCCATAAGAACAGACGAACACAGGTTTCTTTGTGCCATTACTTATTTATCCGAGCTCATTATGTGAGGGAAGGTGCAGATTTTCTTGAAAGCTCTATTAATTTATTTATACCAAAGCCAAGTTTAAAGTGTGGAAGAGTTATACACATTTCATTTTTAACCCTAACTGTGCTGTGATGCTAACTAGATTTCATGTTGCACTGCTACAGAATAGAATTCGATGGCATCGAGGTGCCTCAACACACGTTGAGCCTGCATCACTGGACATGGCCCTCGAAGGACTACGTGCTTTGTGTGTGCACCTCTGAGGAATCCCATCATCTGTTGCGAGTGGATATCAGGCATGGAGAACAGACACGTCTGGTCGCAAAGTAAGATATCCACAATAACTGCATTACTGTCTCTTTTGGCATCAGTTGCAAACTTTTGTTTGAGAAAGATGTACTTTTTTTTGTGGCAACAAGTCTAAATGGCTGGAAGCATGATGATCCCTCCTTGTGAGTGCCTTCAGGAAAACGTGACTAAATAAATAAATCACCGAATGCATGATGGTGGTGGTGGCAGGGTGAAGCAGCAAATGGGATTAGCCTTGCATTGAATATGCCGACAACTGGTCTGTCTGTGTCACGTAGTCTAAACAAAATAACTCCCAACCACTGCTCCAGAAGGCTAGTGTCCTCTAAAAGAGAGAAAAAGGCTGGGAATTCAGCCTGAAGGATCATTATCTGGCACGCTACTTAACCCTGGGAAAAAAGAGAAGAAAGAGGGTTATGATGCGCGACAAGCAGAAAGGAGAGACATGGCCACTAAGAATTTCAAAAGTAGCTTCACTACCGTGTACCTGTTAGTTTGCGGACCTTCAGGGAACACTGCGTGAGCGATGCTGTCCAATTCTGTCCATGTTCTCGGGGTGTGCAGAAATGTTCAGTATGCATCCGTTAGCGGTATTACATCACCACTCTGCTAAATCTCTCTAATGTCCAGACCTCTTACTCTGTAGCCCAGATAAGCGCATAACGCGCCACACAGGGTCCAAAATGAAATGAAGGGGCCAAAATGAAAAAGCGAAGATGGTGGTATAGAAAAGAAAGAATCAACAGATGGCTGAAGCAAGCGGTCATTCGGCATTTTCCTCGATAAGGCCAGAGGCGAGCACCAGTCTCAGAGGTTGCAGCACATTATTGTGTGCACTCTACGGTTGCTTGCACATAATAATTGCATTTTGATTGTCATCAGAATGGCAGTTTTGAATGACAGCACTTCCATTTTCTTCTGCTCGCTGTCTCTGTGAAGCCATACGCTTCTTGCACTCGTCACTGCTGCCTTTTGCGTTCGGGGCAAAAGGATTCAATCAGAACATATCAGTATGCAAACTGTGACTACAATCCAAGTTTGAGCAACGGATGATGTGTAAGAACGATACGAGCTCGCAACCATGCATGCACAATGAGCCAACCTGCACAGAATATTAGCCCGGCTTAAACATCCTTCTTTTAGTGTAAATTCCTCTTTATTCATTCAAGTTTTCGATCCCTCATGAAGTCTGAATTAATGAGATTTCACTATGCACATTATATTGTGGCTTGGCTTCTTGTGGCAGTACTTTGGCGAGTGCAAATGGGAACCAAAAAATCGAGCAATAGTTGCGATGCATCCAGATTTTCAGGTGCTCTTTATATTGGCTCTACAGGGCATGTCTTGGTGCTGTGAAAAAGTCCAGCTAATCAGATCTCTGAATTTTTGATCGGCGAAAGGATAAGGTTTGCTTGCGAAAAACATGGAATATATACATTTTCATAATTATTTGAAGAAGTTATTTTTTTTACTGCTTAAGATACAAGCTCATCTGGGTTGCTAATATGTACAGTATGTATATTGAATGTTTTTTTTAAAATAAATCTTCGATTGAGAGTTAGTGCTTGTTTCTCTACTCTCTTAGACATTAGATTGCAGATTCATAACATTAGACCATGAGTCCAGACCAGGTCAGCGGCACTGCCACTTGTGTTTATACGCATTCGTCTAAAAAGTCATTTCTGGTACTCAGTTAGATACGCTACAAAGATTGTTTCCATTTCAATAGCATGTGCTCTTTTTCTTGAACTGTAAGCAGCTTGTGGCCTAGAATGTTGCCTTGCATAAAAGCTGTATTGTTTAGAAACGAAACCATTCCTGCCAGGTCATGTTTTGTTTGAACAGAATGGCGTAAAAGCTTAACTTAAAGGCACCGACCACTGACCAAATGTTTCATGAGCTTATGGTGGAAAGGTAACAATCTTGCATCATATTGTAACAATTGAGCTTTGCAGTGTTGAAGCAACGACAGTTTATTATTTCAATGTAGCATTGCAAATCTCATAAAACAAACTGAAGTGCCGTCTTGTGATTGAACCTTGTCATTATCGGTGTATCCCCCCACGTGGCCATATCTCGGTAAAATATTGCTCATTTGTTCTTAAGTGCATAGTGTCTTTTTCTTCCAGGAGTGTTCGGCATGTTATATTATAGTTTACGCCCTCTCTAGTGTGCCCTTTGATAAAAAGCAACACTCTCTTTGCATCGCCGATGAAGTGCGCTTAGCTTTTTCACTAGATGGCGCCACAGTGTTCTGCATTTCATGGATTAAGTGGTAACAACTATCCACTAATACTTTCATCGACGAGGCAAACGTCACTGGGCCGTTACAGCTTTGGGTGTGGAAACTCAAATGGACGTTATTCTGTATATTAAAACAGACTAATTACTATCTGGTGGGTGAGACTTTTTCAGTTTTCATTACATCACTTTTGCTGGCGTGCAATTGTCATCTTGTTTCCTGATCATGTTTTCCAGCATCAGGATACATAAAAATGATTGAAAAAATCTTGGTATCTTCTGCAGTGTTTCTGACAAAACCAGTGAGGATAGAGTGCCTAAGACTGTAAGCTTTCCATTTCTGCGAAAAAAATTGAGTGTTTAAAATTCAGTGTTTGGCCCCTTTAACCTCTTAAGGGCTTATTAAAAAAAAAAAGTACCAAAATGGCTTATTTTTTTAATGACGTGAAATGCTCCAGGAACATGTTTAAAACACAAAAATAACTGTGAAAACATTTTATGGTAAAGATTCATGTTTTATTTGCCATCATGTAGTGTCCATTTTTGGGACTTCAAAAAGAAAGGCTTGGTTTTGAATAGCTGTACTGGAAATATGCTTGCACTGATTCCCTCCCAACTACTGGAGACAACCAATAGTGTGGTAGTGCTCAAAACATGGCACTTTGCAGAGGGCCTTTTTGTACTACTTACACCAAATCCTTGTTTCCTTGCAGATGTTCTTGCTATTGCTGTTTCTTTTGAAGTTTCATCACTATCTTCTTCACTCGAAGAAGAAAACTTGCAGTCGATATCCTCATCGCCTGTGTTAACGTAACCCGATGGATAACACTCTTCCGCATTATAACGCCTTAGGAATGATGCCATGTTTGTTTGATAGCGCGGGAAAATCTCATGCTAACAGGGTGAGCCTCAGCATACAAGGAACGCCTTCTGCCATCTAGTGCGGAAACTCGCATTCAATAAAACCACGGATGAATGAACAGGTGTTGCCATTTATGTTTTAAATGTAAAAACACCATTTGACAAGCACAGCTCGTCAAAAGCCATTTAGAAAGCAGCGAAACACCCATGACGAGGTGAGCTTGTCGTAAGCAAGAAAGTGGCGATCACTCGTGACGAGCTGAGGTCGTCATCCGAGGACAACACCTTTCAGTTTTTGCTGTTTCTTTTTTTTTTACTTGCAAAATCAGCCAATGCTGATGACACCTGTGCTCCACTTTTTTTTGTCTTTTCAAGCTTATAAAAGCTTTTTTTTCATTGAGAGTGGTCTGTTTGTTGGTAGAATACCATAGTCTATCGATATTGTCTTTACTGTCCCATTTAGCTTTAACTTGGGGAGGTTTTATTAAAAATATTGACAAATAAAGCATCCTGAATGTTAGATTTATAACAGTGTGGTTTAACATGCGGAGTTGGAACTCGTAAGGCAATCACTGCATGTCTTTAATGGCATTTCAGGTCACTCTGCGTTTTAGAAGACTCTGTGCTGACCCTGTCTACAAATTTGGATGGAACGGTTGTTTGCCTTCAGTACCAGGATGGCAGCTGCTCCACTCTCACTCCAGGTCAGTGAAAACATGTGATAAATGTGATCTTTTGGCATATCATTAAGCATCATATGCTCAAATTCATTTTGCAAATTGAGTGCTAAGTATAATACAGGTCAAACCGGTGACAGCATCTTGTGGAAGAATGCGTCGATGCTGCTTGTGGGTGTAACGGCAGTATTGGTTGGTTTTCGCATGCAGAGAATGTTTCAAACCTTACAGCTTTAGTCTTAGCTGGGGTTAATTTTGGGGCCAAATAAAGCGTAGCGAGGCTTGGTGAGGTTAGCACGGGCTCAATACAGGAGAACGGGCCTGTGTCAGAAGCTTGAATGCAGTGCTGATGTCCGCAAGGCGCAACGACCTACATGTTCTTGGCCAGAAACCATACAAGCATGTAGATTTGATGACGCAGACGCTTGAGCTTCTCAGCTTGCAACGTTTAACCTGGCTTCTAAGATATTGGTGATCAGTGTGTGTGGTGCGGGCGATAACTGGTGCAATTGATGAATCTTCTCCAGTGTAGTATGAGATCAGCGTCTTCCGCTACATCTGTTTAGGCATTGCAAATCTCTCTTTTTATGACCCCGCTTATAAAGATTCTTAGAGTCTCTCGTTTGAAAGGGAAGACAGGTACCGTTGACAACACATGAGTGTGCTGCTGCTTCTCTGCCACGAGATCATTTTCCGAAACGGGTGGAGTGACAGCTTGTTTTGTCAAAAAAAAATTGATTTTTAGGTTTTGCAACCTTCTGATAGAGCATTTCTTTAGGTTTCAGAAAATAAATTACACTTGGGTATTCGAGACTTCAAAATTTTTTTTTATCCTTTTTCACTGCCACGTCAAGCAGAAAAATGGGAGTAGTATTCAGAAGCATTATTTTCATTTTTCTCAAAACAGAATTTTTGGAGGTTTATGTACCTTTTCTTGGGAACCATAAGACATAAGCAAACAAATTTTCCACAGATTTCCACAGATTTCCGGAAATTTCTACAAATTTTCTGCACCTATGAGTTCACTGCAACTGGTTCAGCGCCATGGCCCTAATGTACATAGGGATGGTCGTGTCGGTTTTTTTTTCGTACTAAGGAAGTGTTGATTTTATAAGTGGGTTCGCTGTAGGTGGACTTGGCTGTATAATTAACTGAACATTCAGTTGAACCATATGGCTGTGTACTCAAAAAAAAAAAAAAGGAAACCTTTATTGTTGTAATTCTTTCTGCTCCCTGCTGCTGTATAATTGGCGACAGTGTTACATACCATACTTATCAGTGACACTTGTGGCAGAGGGAACATTGGCTCCATGGCTTCGCTCTGATGGAATTCAGCTTGAGCTTCCGAGGCCATGCACTACAGCTGCTGTTGGCGAGGTCCTGAAACAGGTGAGTTTGTATTAATGGCATACTATTACATAACTTTGAAAGCCTGGAAATTTTATAAAATCTTTAGAAATATCTTTGGTTTGAATGTTTGTATGATATTTAGGTAACTGGTTTTAGAAAACTATGATTGCATCATGACCGCTATAAATTTTTGAGGCAGTAAACAGCATGTCTTTGAATTTCTCCCCCCCCCTCCCCCCCTTTTTTTTGCAGCCAAAGGTGATAGCGCTGTCAGATCGTTTTGAACTTTTCTGCGATGATGTGAAGGTATGCGATGATTGCACTTCATTCAAGCTTCATGGGAAGTTCCTTCTCCTCACAACGCACCATCATACACTGCGCTGTCTGCTGCTGGATTTCGACCTTGCAAGTATGTTGATGAAATTGACATGACTGGGATCAGCACCTTAGTTGCCGGCTCCTCTTGTGTAACACTGTCTTGATGGCTGTTTCTTGGGTCTCCCGTTTTTTCCCCTTTCTCCCCTCCTTTTTCCTGTGTGTTCCTCATAAAAGCATCAAGCTGGCAGTTACAAAGGCTGCCTGTGTACATTCTTTCAGACTCGCATCTTCCAAGTGGCAACTTCCAGCCCTTCAAGAGTAAAGAAATTGCTTTTATGCATGCAGCCTTAAAGTTTCAGGGCCCCTTGGGTAATGCTAATAACTGTGGCCCTATCAAAACTTTGAAAGGTTTTAAAATTTTCAAACCTTGTACTTCTTCCTGTCCTCTATTATTTCACCCTTCTCATCCCTTCCATGGTTCGCATACCCAACTGTGGTGAGGCAGTAACCATGCCTCTCCTTTCCTCATTACCTCCTTCTGCTCATCTTCAAAGTATAAGAAAGCAGATGTACTAGGTGCTTCTATGCAAACTGGCTTTTAGTAATGGAATGCTGAAGGCTCAGAGATTGTGGGAACAATTATTCCTCCTTTTTTTTATCAAAGGTGTAGCACGAGAGTGGTTAATTTAGCTGTTGGTCTTGTAAGAACAGCGTGAAGTCGATGGGACAATGAAGAAGGAACACATAAAGACAGGACAGGTACTACCTATATATGTGTCCATTTCGTGCCGTTCTTAGAAGACTTTGTAGCATGGACCAACTAGTCCAAACTGGAATTTTGATTGATCTGAAGACCGCTAAGGCTCCCATTTAGTGTTGACCATCTCTATATACAGCATATTTTCTGTGGGCGCCTAGCTCTAGCCTTCTCTCCAAACCACTGGGCACATCTTTAGCCCCTACTCCTAAAGGAATTTCAGGCTACAGCACTGCCTCTTATGTATTACAATTTGTCTGCAGCACCTTACTGTTCTGCTTCACCTAAATTTTGCTGTTGCAAGAAAATTTATGACAAGGAATCCTATTCCCTTAAATTGTGGAGCATTATTGCTCTCTTTTAATTTTTTTAAGCATATTAAAAGCCACCACAGCCACTGTTTTCACTGCGATGCTTCATAAGAAGCATGAAACATTTGCAAGGTTTCAAGAGCAAGACGTGTTAATTGCTGTGAGCGGAACCCAGTTAGTGCTATGTAATTG
Organism: Amblyomma americanum; assembly: GCF_052857255.1. Lineage (NCBI taxonomy): Eukaryota > Metazoa > Arthropoda > Arachnida > Ixodida > Ixodidae > Amblyomma > Amblyomma americanum. The sequence continues at coordinate 138,773,549 of NC_135499.1, read as the reverse complement.
CAGCGTGTGGTTTGTTCTTGGCAGTGAGCACCCCTGAGCTACACCATGTCCTTTGCAGACCTTTTGAATGGCAAATCGGTGGAGTCTCTGAATGATGCCCCACGTGAGTTGGAGAGCGGTTCCCTGCTGGTGACGAGTGTCCCAGTCAACGGTCGCGTTGTTATGCAGCTTCCACGAGGAAACCTTGAGACCATATCGCCAAGAGCACTTGTGCTGGACAGGGTGTGTGATCATCTGGACAGGTTGGTGAAGTCCTTTGGGCTCCTGTTTTCTGTGCAGGCCTAGTGAGTTTCATTATTGGCCATCTTTCCATGACGTCATCTTTTTTGTTACAGAAGGGAATATGGCGATGCATTCCTTTTGATGAAGGTTAATCGCATTGACCTGAACCTCCTTTGTGACCATGACCCATCGGTACGTTTTCTGAATTCATATTTGTATATAGACCCCTTAAGCTGAGTTGATGCATCAAAAATATTTATCATTGTGACTTAACAATGATTGGTCCATGCTTAACAAAGGGTGCTCCACTTTTTACAAATTCAATTAATAGTATTAATGAGCAGTTGTTACTCCTCCCAAGCTTTGTTTGCCTTGACAGAGTTTGCAGCTACCAAAGTTGACACAGTAGCATGTTTTTTCGCAACCTTAATTGTGCTACAAAATTATACATCTGCAAAAGTGCTGGTATTTGAAACATCGCAGCAATTCTGGCACACATGAACATTATGAGTGGGCAATACGATAGTGCCATTGAGATGCAGTTAACTGAAGCCTCATTTTTTATATGTTAAAGATCCGTGCCATTGGTGAAGTTGGTTGCCTAAATGAAATGGTTGCGTAAAGGGTAGAGATAAAATTTTGCCCATAAACAAAAGTTGTAACACATGTTCGACAAAACTATTTCTGCTGCATTTTACAGACTTGTGTGTTTCTCATATTTTTGAGGATGTGCACATTAGACTGCAACAATATATATGCCATGTGCATAAGTTAACTCTGTGATTTTTCTTGCTTTCTTTTCAGGCTTTCTTGAGCAACCTGTCAGAGTTTGCAAAGCAAGTAAAGGAGCCAGCAGACCTCAACCTCTTCCTAACAGCACTGACGTAAACCTGCTTTCTTTGATGCAGTCTTGCACAAGTAGAAGGAATACATACTCTGCCATCAACTCTTCCTTGCATTTAATTCCAGAGACAAAGACATCTCAGTCACAATGTATGCATCAGCATATCGAGCCCGAAATCGAGTGCCCTTTGCGTTCAAAAAGAGCAAAAGAGATGAGGTTTGTGATGCTTTGAGAGGTGTCCTTGAGCATCTGGACCGTGACAGGTAACGCTCAAATCTCTTGCACCGCATCCTTTTCTTGCAGATGAAAAGAATTTGCTGAGCCTCAATTTACACACAATAGGGACCAGCCAGCGTGCACAGTGCTGGCTGTTATCAGCACAGTGCTCTGTCTGATTTCGTTTTGTGTTTTTGCTTGCATGGAGAGGCCTGCGCATGCTACTTTGACACAGCATGGTGAACAAATAAAATAATCATACTTTTTTGTGTTTATTCATATTCTGCTCATAAAGCTGTGTCCCGTAAGTGTCACACCATGTGCTTGCCTGCTTTGTGTTTTTCCACACCACTCCCCACGTGCATGCCTCTTCTTCTTGGCTCTCTCCCGTGCTGCACTGGTTAAAAACAAATCACGAGCTTTTACTGCGCACGTGCTATTCATGCTAGCGACTGCTGCAAACTATAAATGGCGGCAGGTGCCAAGTGCGCAACTACCACTTCACTGCGACTAGTGGCACCGAATTGCACCTGCATCGCTCACGTGCACTTGTTTTCAACCACTTTTCTCTGTAGAAAACAGATTTTCGCAAACTCCCCAGAGGGCACCACATCCTATGAAAAGGTGGATTACAATAAAGTAACATTTCAATCAGTGACACAGTATTTATGGTAATGAGCCATTTTGCATGTTGGATTGCTTCACTTTTACAGAGAAAGTTTTTCCTTTTAACAGGTACCTGTTGTCCATATTGACATGTCATGCTAAGAAAACAGAACCAGAACTGGATGAGGCACTATCCAAGATATATGACCTCAAAGGTACGTGCAGAACTATTTTATAGCATTCACTTTCTGTCGTTTCTCATTCAAGAAAGTCTCTGGTAGCTTGAAACAAATGCAGTAAGTATTGGAAAAGTGAGATTCTCATTTTCTTGTCAGAAGCACAGCCTGTCGTGCAGTAATGCCACAGTACAATACTTATTATCCTTTTTATGCAGGCTCTGCAAACAAAGCGGGCATAACATGTGAAGCAGCACTCAAGTACCTCTTTTACCTTGTGGACAGAAAAGACCTGTTTGGCGTGGCCCTGGGGACCTACAACTTTGACATTGTTCTCATGGTTGCAGAAAAATCTCAAAAGGTATTCCTCTTAATGAAATGCTAGCTAGCTCCGGCTTAGAAGCAGCATAATGTAGGAGGAGTCCCAGTTTGTTGAATCTCTTACTTATCTGCCTTTATATGCTTGCATGGATATTTGTATGTCTGCCAGTCTCTTTAGTTGCATTCATTACATTGTATTCATGCTAGGAGTGTGAGGATATCATATATTACCTTATTTAAAAACTAATATTGGCAAATAATCTGCCAGGAAGCATAATGCTGAATTGTGTTTTGAATGTCAGCTTGCAAAATTTAGTTCGAAGATGTGTCAAACATTCAGCAGTTCTGCCACTCATGAGTGCTTTTGAACACTGTCCCACTACAGTATAGCCAAAATCCATTAGGTAGAGCACCCTACATGTTGTTGCTTTCTGATGTCTGGTGCAAGCATATATACTTAAAGGTGCTGTAGACTCCAAATATTTGTGTGCATGTTTTCTTCTTTCAAATGATGCGTTAAACCATTAACCTTTTCCTTTTCGGCCAGGACGTCACGAATTTGAATTTGGTATGTGGCGGGGCAATTTTCAAATCCTGATTTTTTTGCCTATAAATGCATCTTTTGCTGCTGGACAAATGTCGGCAGAGCCTGAAAAAGCAAGAATCAATTTTTTACTGAGAGCAATAAATGGGTGGATTTGTTTTCGATGACCATATAAAGACGGGCTTAGTGCAAAACCATTGCACCTTTGTGTGCTTAGGAGCCCGTGTTTTTCAAAATCTTGTTTGCTCGCTCGGGAAAACTCGGAAGCACTGCATGGTGGTGTGTAACGTGTGCCGTGCTCATTCCAGGACCCCAAGGAATATGTTCCTTTCCTAAACCAGCTTAACAAGCTTGAGCCGAATTATCGCCGTTTCAAGATAGACATGCACTTGGAACGTTACAAGAAGGCCCTCAAGAATATTAGCCTTTGTGGCAAGTAGCTGTTTTCCATGAAGCTTATTTTCCACTCATGATTCGTTGTTTCCTTTCTTCAGTTCACTACATGTAGAATCACAAAAGTCTAGTGTCTGTGAAAAGAAAATGCACTTACTGAGCATTTCATGCAAGAACTTCTAGATGTTGTTGATCATTGCACTAAAGAGCAGTATTCAAGTTTCTCAACCCCTTGTTTACTATATGGTTTTTGTTGCCTCACAGCTAGTGCCAAAGTTTTGTTGTTACTGCCATGCTTACACTGGAATCAGTGCTTCAGTTTTGCAAGCTGGCACAGTGATAGTTTAGAGTGATTTCAGCATTCATCTCGCATGTGTGAGGTGCGGGGTTCGATACCCAGTGCCGCCGCGTTCCCACCGGTGATATACAGTGGGTACAAGCTTTCCTCTAATCTGGTGCTCTGCTTATATGGGGGGAAATGCTTGGGAAATGGGTCTTTGACCCCACTTTGTGTAGAAGAAAATACCTTGTACCATGGCACTTCTTGGCCGAAGCTGCCCTAGTGCCATAAAAATTCATCATCGTCATAAGTTCTGCAATTGGTTTCTGGTGAAATTTCCTAGTGTTGGATTGCAGTAAATTGTCAAAGTAGTTGTGTTAACTTCATTGCTAGCCCATTGTTTCTTTTTTTTAGCATTGTCTACTATTGCCTATTGTTTATATGTTTCTTTCCTGCCACCTAGGTGAAGCACACTTCAGCGAGTGCCTCAACCTCATCAAGTCTCAGAGGCTGTACACCACAGCACTTAATCTCTTTCCCGAAGGATCTCATGAATGCAAGGTACCGCATTACCGCAGCATTTTACCGCTGTTAAAATTTTAAAAGCTGTGAGATTAGAAAAAAATTATCGTATTAACAAATTTCTTATATTTTTGCTGATGCATGGCTTCTTTGTTAGCCTTTGTGGTTCAGCTGCCATGTTTGTGTTAATCGACTTGCATATTTGACTGGAAGGCGTTTTGTGTGCATTATGTTATGTATGCGTGTACTCTTGAGCACAAAACTTTTTCGGTCGTGGGGATTGTGAAGAAGACAATTTTTTGCAGTTCGGGCATGGAGCCAAGTTCTTTAAGGCCCAATCTGCAGTTATACGTGCAACAAATATAATAGTGGGCCTCTTTTAGGTTGTTGATTTTTAAGAAATCCACTTTTTTCATGGCTTCCTTGCTCGGTCAGTATAATACCTGACTGTCACAAGATGTATGCATGCCTCTTATATGAAGTGACAGAATAAACCAAGCAGTATCAGCCAAAAGTGCTTAACAAGGCTGTAGTTAGCATTTAAATAAGATGTGTTCAAAGTAATGCTCCCTTTGTTCCTGATAAGTCTGTCGTAAGATCGTTTTAAACTTTACTAAGTGAAATATAGTAAACTTTAAGATCGGTGGGTATTTTAAGATGGAAGTGGATTACATTGGCATCACCTTAACCCAAAAAAAGAAGGACATCAAAGACTTGAAAAATCTGTTCATTGTTTACAATGTATTTACTAAGGTAATCTCTAATCAATTTATATCGACCTTAGACTTCAGTCAACCAAAGGACCAGACTGGCAGTCAGGAAAGCTACTCAACAGTGGGCCATATTACACCATCAATCAGGTGTTAGAGAAATGCACAAAATATAACTGGCCACTATATATGTATAGCCTTTATAGATTAAAAAAAAGCATTTGTTGCAGTCAAAACCTTGACAGTCATGCAGGCATTGCATAATGACGGTGTAGAAGAGGCATATGTAAAGGTACTGGTAAATATCTATAGCAGTTGCAGAGTGACCATAGCCCTTCAACGGAAAGTGATAAAAAGCCAATCAGGAAGGGTGTCAGGCAATGAGACGCATCTCCAGTACTATTCACCGCATGTTTGTAGGAGGTATGCAAGGAACTGGATTGCGAAGAGTTGGGAACAAAAGCTAATGGAGAATACCTTAGCAGTCCCCGATTTACTGATGACATTGTCTTGCTAAGTAACTCAAGGGCTGAATTGCTGAGTATGGTCAAGGACCTAGGCAGGCAGAGGAGAACGGTGGGTCTAAAAATTAGTACGAAGACATCTAAAGTAATGTTTGATAGTCTTGGCAGAGCACAACAGCTCATGATAGGCAGGGAAGCATTGGAAGCTATCAGGAAATTTATCTGCTTAGTGCAGGTAGTGACCGCAGGTCTGGACAACTAGAGCGAAATAAATAGGAGAATAAGAATGAGGTGGAGTGCATTCGGCAGGCACTCTAGGTGGTGCATAGCAGCTTACAGATATTAATTAAGAGGGGAGTATATAACAGCTGTGTCTTGTTAGTACTAAGCTATGGGGCAGGAGTGTGGTGGCTAACGAAATGGGTAGAACTTAAATTGAGGAGAGCACAGTAAGCTAAGGAGAGGAACATGGCAGGTGTAATGTTTAGAGACAGGAAGAGAGAAAAATGGGTAAGAGAACAAATGCAAGTGATGAATTTAATGTAATGAATTTATATTCATTTATGTTAAAAAGTGCTAGCATTTTCCTGTAATGAATGTTTGAAAGTGCTATTATAGGTGTGCATTGTGGAGATGTCAGCAGACTAATACGGAATGTGTGATGGCCTCCCCTCTTCAGTTTATAACAGCACATGCTAGGGACATTAGAGCTTCTGTTTTCTTTTTCTTTTTTTCACTCTTTGAAATGTATTGAAAGGTTAGCCAACTCTGTTTTCCTGCACCACATGTTCTCTAAAACTAGGGGGCTGGCAGTTGGCTGCTGGCAAATCAGCAGTCTTACAATTGATCATTACAGAGTTTCACTACAGAAGCTGTGTCTGGTATCTGAGCAAAGCTGCATGTATGATGCCTGTTATTTTTTTTTGTTAATCACCACAGTGTATTTTCTGGTGTCAGTGGCATTGAAGTGCCTGCAGTGCATATCCACTTTGTTAGAAACTATGTACATCACACGATTAGCTGAAGACAACCAGGTTCCAATCCACTTTCTATTTCTGTACCCATCCTTCGATAACTAAGAGCGATTTAATTTTTTATGTGGTTGCTTGAGCAACAACTGCGGCACTCACTGTTGCAGGAAGTGTGGGGAATCTATGGTGATTACCTCTTCGAAAAGAAGCATTACGAGGAAGCTGGACTTGTCTACAGGCGTTGTGGAAAACTGGAAAAGGCCATGAGAGCCTTTGAAATCTGCCTCTACTGGAACCTGCTGCTCTCAACAGCATATCAGCTGCAGTATGATGGCGAGAGCCTGCGAGCCCTTGCAAGCCGGATGACTGGCAAGTTCCAGTGGCTTGTGTTTTGGCTGTGTGTTCGGCTTGGCAGCGCTTGGGATGCCACTTTTGACTCAACAGTGGTTCTCCTGCCAAATTCCTGCCAAACCTGCTAGATCATGAATAACCGATTTTCAGAATTGATTTAGGATTACTTTAATGGTGTCTGTGATCTTTGCTTGCTATTATGTTGACTGCTGAATTCAGATCTCAGTCCTCTAGTAGCCTATGAACACATGCTGATTTGCATGTGTGCATGCACGTGTACGCGTGTGTGTTGGGAAAAATAGATCTTCTTGATGATCATTCAGCTGAAATAATTCAGCTGAGATGAATAGATGAACATTGGTGCACAGTTGGCAGGCATAAAAACGTTAAAGTTACTTTCAAGCGCAAGCTTCCAAAAACCTCGCTGGAAATCAGGCTGCTCCACCACAATAAAGCTACATGCAAAGGAGTCTTCAGTTAATTAAATAGGGCTCCTACTTTGCTCCATTCTACTCAGTCGAAAAGCTAAGTTAAGCATTTGGTAATTAAAAGCTTCAAAAGTTCAGTAAAAGCTGCAAGCTGTAATTCAGTTGGTGCTCCGTTAGAGAAGCACCTCAATTCTGAGTTGGCCTTCCATTTTTAAAGCATGTGTTTAGAATCTTTGTCAGGGGGCAGGAAACTTCAGTTAGTTTTGATTCAACTACTTCAGAGCATCTAGTGGTTAAAAGAGACCCGATGCTTAAAAAATTAATAAATTATGATCATGTACGTAGCGTGTCAGACTGCGGCGGTGGCCTAATTGTCTGAGGTGCTGAGAAACGAAGCGGCTTTGTTTTCGTTGGTGGTGGTTCAAATCCTACTCCGGGATGTACTTTTTTCCTGTTGGATATCGTTGCCATGACAACGTTACAACTCTCGACTTAGCTTTCCTTTGGCCGCTATGGGAGGAATTGGTGCTGACGTCTAGATTGGCTGGGCAATGGTATAAATGGAAGTTTCCTGCCCCTGGCTCTGTTCTGAGTTCAGTGAGTTTTTGATCGATAAAGCCATCCTATGTTGAGTATGGAACAACTTTTAGTTAATTTTCATTTAATTCTAGTGTGCTTTGACTTTTGTATTTTTAATGTTTTGGGGTGCATACAGTTATAAGCTCACTTCATAAAGGTATTTTAACATGGTTAAAGAACTTGGTGCGCCAATTGAATCTTTTTTCTGACTGTTTTGCACATAATTTTGGAGAGTAAATGGAGCCATCAATTTTTTTCATACATTTAGGCTATCGTAATTTCAGTGCAAAAACATGGTTGTAATTCTTTGCTGTTTTTAACTTATGACTGTGCGCTGGGCAATACCCTGTACATATTACTTTCCCAGTAATATTGCGCCAAGTTTTTCTGCCCTCAAGGGTGACATTATTTTAGTACCTGTTGTTTTGACTTCATGCCTTCAAACCAAATGGTAATTGTGTTTGCAGATGCTTTGCTGCTTGCCAGACGTCATGCGGAGGCTGCCGAGATTTCCGAGGCCTTTTTAAAGGTCTGTATTTGTTTGTATTGGAGAGCACGTACACACACCCACTCACACATCTAGAGCGCTCGAGTAGTGCTGTGTGGAGGAAATAAAGCGAAATTCTAAAGCAAATACTGACTCTCACTTTTAATACTTGCACTCAAGCGCAGCTGAACAGACATGTGGACCACACAGACACAAGTGCCGTGCCCCTAGCAGAGCAGCTGTGTTAAAATTTCACTTTATCTGCTCAGTAGCATACCGCTCGAGCGCTCTAGACAAGTGCTATCGGGTTTGTATGTATTTGTTTCAAAACACTTCTATTGGGGCATTCTCTGTGTGAGCCAGAGATTGAGAATTGCCTGAAGGTATGAGGAGTGATAACAAAACTGTGGTATTTTATACGTTATATACAGGTATAAAAACCATAGTAGCCTCAGCACTAAATGAGGAAGCTGTGCAGGTCATTCCAGGCTTGATAGTTTTCTGAGAGTCTTATATTTCACATGCAAAAGGTAGGTGTAGCTTGAATATTGAAGGCCATTTATTGCTGTAGAACTTCATGCTTTATTTTTCCTTTGAAAATAAACTCAAGTTAATGATGTTTCACTGGAAATCAACAAGAAAAAATGAATCTGGGATAGATGCTTCATGTTGCGAACAGATAACTGGTGAGCTGTTATGGTAACAGTGTGGTTCCAAGGGAAAGAAAACATAACCGGGGACAACTGAAAATCAGGTTGAGAGATGAGGTTAGGAGAAACTTTGCTAGGGGGGGATAGGACAGCTGGTGGCTCGTGCAGGACAGCGATCATTGCCGATTGTTGGGAGAGGCCAATGTTCATAGACCAACTGCTGCTGCTGATGATGACAGTGATGATGCACTTTTCCTTTCCTCTACTCAGGATGAAGAGCAAACCATTCACATCTTGCTTGAAGCACATATGTGGGATGCTGCACTGGCTAAGGTTTGTGTCTGCACTGTAGTAAATGCCTAATTAAATATGTACTGTGCACTTTAGAAAAACGTCACAGGCAGCCGTTATAACGCTGTTATAACGAAGATTCGAGAGTTTTGTTTAGTAACATTTTTGTTTGGGGTTGCCCACTAATGGGTACAATAAAAGCGTGAATCCTGAAAAGTTCAAATGTGTAGTATGGTGCCATCCTTTGTGCCTAGGAGGCAGAGTTAGCACAAGTGTTAGCTCTGTAAATCACAAAAACTTTACATTTGATCTATTAAATCTTCGAGTGCAGTTAACACTGGCAATGCTTACAGAGACAAAAAATGCGAAAGTTTCTGGCTGAGTTAAAACATGAGCAACTGTTCTAGATTCATATGTGTGCTCTAGAGCAGGGGTTCTCATAATTTTTAGCCTTAGGGAACCCTGATGGCTTTCAAAAGGGAATGAGGAAACCATGTGTCGTGGTCCCCCCCCACCCACCACTTACTGTCTGACATGTATACAAAAAAAGGCATGAAGACGTACTTCCCCTCAAAATGAGGGCCAAATTTGGTAACGGTGACTGGCTTTAGAGTGAAACAATTTGCTGTAAGCAGTTAGAGGATGATCAGTCCCAGAATAAAGTAGGTAAAGGAAAGATGGGGTCTGAGGCACACATGGATCAAGGGGCTTGGGGAACCTAAAAAGCACTCTACGGAACACAATTGTTCTGTGCAGCCTAGCTTGAGAATGCTTGTGTTAGATTGTCTAGCACATGCTTTAAGTGACCTAAAGAAAAAGGTTCATTCTCTTTTCACCTTTTCAGATTTACCACTTTGGCCGTCCGGAGATTAGAGAGCAGTTGTGGAAGCCAGCTGTCAAGAGTGAGGCGGAAAGTATGCTAGAAACTGTGGACTCCCTGAAGAGCACATGGTCCAAACATGCGACAAGGCTGGCATTAGTTCGTCAGCTCAAGGCCAATGAGGAACAAGGTGACACATTATAGTTACGAAGATTCTGTCGTCCCATCAGTACTCTGACATTAGTCTAGATGTTCCTCCTGTTAGTAGAAGCACAGCTCCCATAGAATTTCTGAATTAGGATTTTTTAAACATATTTCATTATTTTGTTGACCTAATACAAGTACTGACATGAATCTACACTAAAGCATGGGATATGGTACAGAGCTACCCTGTTAAACAAAGTGAACTTGTTCTCAATTAGGCATGTTGCCTGGTGTAGAACAGCCACATTTTAGTTTCAGATACCATCTTGGGCAATTCCACTCAATTGTAACGCAAGAATTCTGATAAATGGTAAATGCAAAGATTATGATTTAGTGAAAAAATGTTGTTTAGCTATGCAAATTGCATATACCTTGCTGGCTATTTTATTTGCTCAGGCACTGCGCATCGCTGTAAATGCTTCAAAGTATTCAGCAAGGGGATTGCAATAAATGGCATTGCATGTTTCAAGCTCGTGAAAATAATGTCATCGGAGAATCAATGCTTCCCTGAATGTCATTTTTTCAAAGGGATACAGTTGTGTTGCCAGGAACAGTAATATGCTTTTGCTATGGCATGGCAGTTTTTGTTGTTGTTATTGTACATTTTGGAACGTGCACTTCTTATGCATTATCTCGGAGATCATCACTCAGAGAAAGGGCATGGCACTGAGACCACTGACATTTTTGTTTAAGTGCCAGGTGCCTCCTTTGTGAAGGTATACTTCTCACACACAGTAAAATGCAGTACTGCTTACAAAGCCTTCACTGGCATGTTGCACATTTAGTGTGCAGTGTGGAAGTTGAAAATGTGCATAAGTGTTTTAAATTTTATCAATATCTTTTAGCAGTGCACAAGCAAGTTTCTTTTGTTTTTCAACTGTGAGCAAACGCATGTCATATCCTGTCCAGTCAGCCTCTCTAGTGCACTTCTTTGATCCAGTAATGATGTCACTGCGCCCTGAAAAAGTCCTTCCCGGTCAAGCTTACCCCTGCCCATAATTATGACTGTAAGCTTCTCACCCATGGACAGTGAAGTTTATTTTGACGCTAGCTTCGATGCAAGCTACAAAGATGGGGTTCGAAGCTAGGGTTCGATGCAAGTACAAAACTTTACTATGTGGTCCGCATGGCTGGTATTGTTTACATAGTTGGGTTACGATGTAAAAGAGGGCTCTAGACCTTCTCTGCAGTGTTTTTCGTATTTTATATTTACTTGTTTTTTTACTGCTTTAGCACTGAACTGGCGGCTTATTCAACTGCGGGTAGTGTTACTACACGACACAATTCGTGCCTAGGAATGACATTTTAGTTTACTGTACCAGGGATTTGCAACATCATCAGTATCTTTGTTCAGTCATAAATTGTAAAGATTGAGTGACTCTAGCCAACCTCTTTCTTGAGGTGACTGAATGGCCTCCAAGCACAGTGGTTTGTTTGGCCAGTCACATGATATAAGCCACTGGTGCATTCACTGGCCTGTTGATAGTTTCATGGACAGTTTGAATGTGCTGCAGTTCTCAGGAAAGCCTTTTTAATGCGTCAGATTGAGTGTTAATTACCCTGGCTTGGCTTAGCATGGCTTTTCTTTTTTTCTAGGTTGGCTAGAGTCGCTCCAGTGCATAGTACTGTGTCTTACCTAGCCAGGCAGATCTCTGCTGAAAATGTTGCCTTCCCTCATAAGCTTGTGTTTTGATATTTTGGCACGGTCAAGGGGAAGGAGACGTTGACGATGGCGCATTCTCCGACGTCGCGAGTGTGACATCCAGGACTGTTGGCGGAAGTGTGGCTGGTGGCAGCTCTCTCTCAGGGTAAGGAACTGCGCTTGTCACGGTGTCTGTGTAGCACCGGTTTCACATGTGTACTCCTTCAGGTCGATTGCCACCATGAGGACATCAAGGAATCGTAAAAAACAGGAGCGGAAGAAGTACATGTTGAAAGAGGGCTCTCGTTACGAGGACTTGGCGCTCGTCATCGCACTTGCAGAAGTGGCTTCATCGACTGACAAACTGCAAGGCAAGTGTGCCGAGCGGTCATTGCGAGGACTTTGGAGGCAGATTTTCTAGAGGCACTGAAGAAAACTCCATCCAATTTTCGCTCTTTGTAAAAAATCTGTTCTGAAATTCTTTCTGGGTGTATTGATGTTTGCCCGACAGCAAAAAACACATTTATTGCTTAGAAAGTTGCATGTGAAAATTTTTCCGCCACTCAATTCAAACTCGTGATGTCCACACCGAAAGGGACTTTGATATCAATGGACTGAAGTGAATGGTGGTTAGCCTAGCCTCTGGGATTCATGCCAAAAATCTATGTTGATGCACCGCAGTCTACTTGCGAAATTGGCCTGTGGCGATGACGATGTATTTCATATTTTGGCCTTTTTTTAGCTTATATAAGCTCAGTTCTCAGTGAAAGCAGTGTCTGTCTAATCTGCCTATGCAGACCAACGTCAATTTGTCTTCAGTATCCCTTTAAAGGGTAACTGCATATGTTTTCCAACGCATAAATGCTTGCTTTCGAGTAAAAAAAACCGCCACCGAAGGCAAAGGCCTCCGAGCATTGTTTGGCAGCATCGAACTATGCATGGCAGGGTGTGGTTGGCGGCAGCAGAAATTTGAAATCTTACCTTCCGCGATGTCGTACCAAGCTTCTCCACACTCCTCTGGTGCTGTGAGGAGAAGCCCGAAATTTAATCGTCGATTACGTCACTATTTTAAATGCTAGCGCCAGAACTCTTTGCATGCTTTACCTACAACCTATTTAGATTTGAATCCTTGAATAGCATGGAATTCTCGAAAAGTGGTGCAGTTGCCCTTTAAGATAAAAAAAAAACGGCGTTATATGTTGTTCTGGCAGCAGCACTGCAAACAGTGGTACGACAGCCAACAGCAGCCATTGCAACTCTAATTCATGCCATAATACAAAGATTTCTATGCATGTTAAATTATTAAACCTTGTTTTAAATCCATTTGGAGCCCTTATTAGGGAAAGCATGTTTTTATGTGTTGTTGTAAATAATACTGACAATTTTGTTGCCTACCACACCTTTAAGAGCGGCGCCCAAGTATAATTCATCTTGCCCTATGCACATTCATTTTTACTACACAGACTGATATCTCATTTTGGTAATGGTGTGAAGACTACATATGTATGAAACTTGGAGATGCAGGTACTGTCCACTGACCTGTATAAAGTATGCAGGGCATAAGCCAGCTCCTACAGTGCGTTTAAAAGTTAGGCTTGTGTGAACACATATTTGATAATTTCGAATATTAGGTCGAATTGTAAAGTATTTGATATTCGATTCGATCCTAATTATTGATTCATCTCAAACGAATAACTTTTCTGGAACGCTTGTTTCATATGGTTGCGGTTCCACATACTTTTTGCAGGATGGCATTGCAGAGTGCGTGCACGGTTAAAAGCAACAGCGGTGCAGTGATGCAGTTGCAATTAAAATCGGCAGTCGGAGGCAAGTGGTGATTAAAAACGATAAAACAGGGCACTTCCATACCTTCCACTTGTGTCCGGCCACCCTGACCATGCGGGAAATTGAACTGACTATACTGCCAGCAGTCCTTTAGTTTCAAATCCCGACGCAATACATACTCTGGAGATTACAGGAAGCCTTAACTGGAAGTCTGCTCTTGTGTTACCTTCCCGCTAGCGCTAGCAATCCGGTTATATGGCACACAGTTAACTTTTCCTTAATGTGACCAATTTGTATACGAATTAACCATTTTTTTTTCACTTGGAGCTCAACGGGTCATGGCGGTAACGGCACCAGCTCGAGCGGCGTAATACCCACTACTTGGCTACACTTACTCAAACCCCGCAAATAGGTCGGTTCCACGTGTTCCCCAATTTTGGAATGCAGTTTGCATTAAAGGTCGACATAGCCTCAATGCTGATATGTCATAATTTCAGTGACTCCGACGCTGCTTCAGTGCAGTGCTCCTTGTTTTGCAGCGAAAGCTCCACTTCTCACATACAAACCTTGAAGGTCATGTTACGACCCAGATATGACTTTGAAGCGGCCTCAATTACAAAAAAACAAAAATTGTGGTGTAGGTGGGAATCGAACTTGGGCCTCCGGCATATCAGACTGGGACACTTCCACTCCGCCACAACTGTTTGACTATTGGAAGTAAATGAAGGCGCACAGGTGTCTAAGAAATGTATCTTTGAGATATGTACCGAGACGTGCATGAATAATTTAATTACGAGCATGTAAATTACAGACATCCCAATTAGGCGAATAGCGAAGTACGTTTCCGGTGAATTTCCTTCATGCATGATGTGCAGTCGTAGTGCCATCATGCTGCACCCACTAAAACCTCAACACGCGATGTACGGCGATGGTCCAGCAGATGGCGTGTGTCTAATGAATGTGCAGATGTCTTAGAAATGTATCTTTGAGTTATGTACCGAGGCGTTTGTGAATAATTTAATTATGAGTGAATTAAGCTAGTAGTGAAGTTTTCCGGAACTCAATGTTACAGATGCCAAGCCGCATATAGTTGCCCGATACACCACAGCTTTCGCTGTCTAACCAGGTTCAACAGTAGTTAAACCACAGCTAATTTCTTTTTTCATGATTGTGCCATTCGGCCTCTTCTATGTGCCAAAATTATTTAAGTTGTTCGAAGGAAATTACTACTCACTTTAAATTTGCTTCGAACCAGAAAATCGCTGTTTTCTTAAGCCTGTTAAAAATACACCCAACTGATGTTTTTCTATGCTTGGAGCGATTGGTTGCATGCAGCTGTTGCTTATATTTAAGGGGTTGGACTTTTCGGTTTTTATTTTCTGAAAATTGGGGGGACTGTTATCAGTGTTAATTTCAGAATGCAGTTTTTTTTTGGCAAATATTGCTTTGCTACAGATGGATTACCATTTTTATTTTTTAGGTGTGGTCAAGTCACTTGCAGCTTGCCTAGGCTTTTTTGTCAGCATGAACATTCAATTTGTTAGTAATTAATGCACTAATGTTCATAATTACCAGAAACGCACTTATAGCGGTGCTTAATTGCAGAAGGAAGTATCAAAAAAGAAATCGGTGATGTAAGTCGAATGATAGAACCATTGAACAAAAATGCAAGTGAAACTTTAGTTCGACAAGTGGGATGCCATCGTATCACTGGGCTGTTGGGCAAGAGCGCAGGGAATCGCGTGGCTTGTGTGTTGACAGCGATAGAACTGCAGCTGAAGCACCTTTTCATGACACTTATGCAGGGTTTTGAGCAAACTTAAATTCAGTGTAGAAACGTCCTTAACCAAGTGGCTGCCTTAAGTGAGAGACCACAGTGAACAGTGCTACACTAGTGGATGACGTTTGGGGACGAGGTGGAGCTGCAGAGACGTGTAAGGTTAGTGGAACAATAAATGGACAACTGCTCTATTCAATCGAACGGTACACCATGTCACCACGCCCCTGGCTTCCGTACGTTATTGCTCTTCTTTGAGAGCGAACTTTAGAACTAAATAGCAGTTAGCAGTGTCGCATATGTCAAGAATACTAAATTTCTTGTTAAAACAGGGTTTAAAAAATTAAATTCGGCGTATTTTATTATTTTTTTTTTTTGTTTCAACCGAAATATGCAACCCTACTTATATTTGATAAAACGTCTTTTGAACATGAAATTTTCATCCGCACAAAATTTTGCTATGATTTCCAGAGGAGTGCAGAGACCTTCTGCGTGCCTTGGTGCTCTGTGGCCTGGACGAAGATGCCAGGAGCCTGCAATATGGGTTTGCAGCATTGCTGGACACCATAGAAAAAAGCATTCCCTCTGTTTGGCCACCAGAGACAGCTGAAAGCTCCCTGGCAAGTCCTTTACTCGCACCTCGTAAGAATGTCGCAAGTCAGACAGTTGCACACAGATGTGCAAATGCATTTGGTTGCAAAGAGAGGCATGCGGATAATTTTTTGGTTATTAGAGCAGTTCCGCACTAGGATTAGCATATCGGCGATGGGTAACAGAAGTATAGACAAATTTTTCATCTGCAGTTTCTTTGGCTATGTTTTGGTAGTGTCAACATTTTAAGAGGTTAGTTCTCAGAGTGCTAATTGCATGTACTATGTTCACCTTTTTAGAGTGGACGGGTATGCTCTGCCAAATGGCCATTGATTACTTAGGGGGCTTGATGCAGGCAATGTGCAACTCTTTTAACGTGATAGCGTTAGTACCCTCATGTCGGAAAAAGCAGATGGAATGTGGTGCCTGCCAAATGGGTCACATGACCTTGTGACGTCGTCACAACTTGCCCACCGGACCGTGAACAAACTGTCAGTGATTAATCGTGAGAGGTTACTCGGGAAGAACAACTCACAAGCCCCACCGGTGGCTGTGCTTGAAACAGCCACCTGCCGGGACAGTGGCACATTGCCGCTGCACCACTGCTCCAGAAGTGGAATGAGGACTCCCAGCGATCTAGGAACGTAAAATAGAGAATGACCAATTCTGCATATATGGGCATTCACTCATTAACGCTATCGCGTCATACCCTTAAGGCAGAGCTTAAGTGTCCCCTCCAGTTTTTTTCTCCTTCCTCGTGTGCGATCTTAAATCAAGTAGAAAGCACTCCATATGAGGGCACTGTGACTGAAGCAGCTGTAGACAGTTTCACAACGTTAAGGTAGCTCTGAGGAAAACGTAAACGTAGTTGCCTTATTTGTGGACTCAAACTGCAATAAAATGTCTACAGTGCTGTGTGAAAGGAGCAGTGATTTTTACATGCTAGAAGATGTAGGTGCTGAGAATGTAGCTCCAAGAGTACCACAAACATTTTTTTGTCATGCAGCTTTTAGATTTGCTGAGAGTACTAGACACTGCACTGTGGAGAGGAAACCATTATGCAATTTGTAAATGCTGCTAAAGTGTACTACTGCAAAGCACAGTTCATAGATTTGCTTGAGACTCTCCAAATAGCTTTCACACAACATGTATCCTGTACAGGTAAACTGCTACTTGCACCTTACTGTGCTGTCACAGTGGTTCATGCATAATTATCACTACGTTTCTTTTGAAACCCAGCCTCTCGGCCCGCACTCATCTTCCACTTTGATTGCCGAAGCAGTGCAGAAGCAGAAGATTGTGGAGCATGTAATTTCAGGTATGTATCAGATGGCCTGTCTTCTGGATCCAAGTGCTGAAAACACTTTTTGAAACTTGTTTCAGATCCAGCTCTCCGGCAACCACCTACACTTCGAAGAAACTTCTGCTGGAAGCTTCAGATGTTAAGCTGATCGCACATCAGCTTCCAATGTTAAGTGTACAGGAAGACTGCAATGTACAGAGTGACTGACTGTAAATGGCTTGGAATGCTTGTAATGATTATAACAGCTGCTTAATTCCTCTTGTAGTGGTTCACACAAATGCTCCTGAAGAGAGTGCTTCTGAAAAGTTATCTCGAAGGAGCTTTCCCCAAATGCTCTGAATGAGCATATAAATTAAAGGTAGAGTGTGTAGTTTCTCTTTCTGATTTCCCTCTATTTAAACATCTCCTAACTGTTCTCTCAGCTCAGGCTTGAACAAAAAAAAAAGTTAACGGGTTGACTTTGCATTTTATTTGTGAGGGCTACGTACCACTTCAGACCAGTTTGTGAAAATTTTCCGAGGAAAAAAAGGTCGACACCACCTATGCAAGTTTCTTAGACAGTTGTGCTTCATTCATTACAGCAATGCTGCAAAGTAAAAACTTGGCTTTTGGCTCGGCTGGTGTTTGGCCAGAAGAGTAGGTTCAGCTGTGGAATCACAGCAGTGCCGTGATGAAGGTTACTTTATCCAAAATACATTAATTCAAAAACAAAATAAACTAGTGCCCCTCTAAAATGTTCGTGCAGGCTTCCGAGCTTCTGAACAGCACTTCATGAATGTATGTCTCGGAAAATAAAACAGATTTTCATCCAGTTACTTGCCAAATCAAATACTAAATGCACACATGAATGATTGCTGTATTGGTTAACGATCATGAAGCAACCTTTCCCTTTAGGTGAAACCCTATGCTCAAAACAACATTCTCTACCTTTTCCTGGTGCCCTTCTGTTCTCCTCCATAAATCACGTCAAATGACAAGAGCAGAGAAGGTTCATAATAAACATATTACTCTCACTCTCTCAAGCTCTATCCACCGAATGTACAGGGTAGGTCAATGCAGGGTCTGCTTTTGAGCAGCATAGTCGGGATGTTACGACACCACCGAAGCTCAAAATATCTCTACAGGGTAGAAGTAGTATCATTCTAACCTCTGAGAGCCTTGAAAGCTTTATCGGCGTCATAAGTGCCAGGATATAAGTATGAAAAGCAGACCCTGTGGCCTGGGAACTTTTGACCAACCCCGTACTCTCCATACTCGAAGGGTGATGGATGTTAGCTACCCACAAATGCCACAAATGTTTATAAAGCTCACAAATTTAGCATGAGAGAAAAAGAAACAGCATTCAGTGAGTAAAAAAATTATTGATGCGTGCATCAATGCAGACAAACGGGCATAATCTAGCCATGACCGAGCCCTTTGTAGCACTAACATATCCCTCCTTTCACAGCTCATTATCTACTGCGAGGCCCAGAGTAAGCTGCTTTTTCTTGGTGCCAACAACTGCAAAAAACAAAGCCAAAAAGCTATGATCACAACATGACCTGTGCTGTAAAGGGTCAATGTATACTAAACTCAGATTTTAATTCATCAAGGTCACTACTAGGAAAAAGAAAATACAGCTATGTATCCCCACTGTTGCAGAGGTTATTTTAGCTTGATATGTGGCGAAGGTGGAGCATCTGGGTGCCACTTGTAGATCTTGACCCAAAGGGGCACTTCCTTTTTGATAGCTTCTCCCAAGTTGAACCGACAGTCATAGCGTTTCATCCATCTCGACCATTGCTCTAGCATCTCTTCTTCAGGCCGGTCATCTGTGCCCAAGTATGGACGAAGCTCCACCCCTTCAGGCACCTTGGGCTGACAAAGCATGAACCGGAGCAGATGTTTGAACACGCTATCATCTACGCCCTTCAGCTCCCCATTTTCATAGGCTTCAAAAAGCCGTAGGTTGCCAGATGTCCAGCAAAGGTTGCGAAGTGGGTTGCTTTCATAATAGTCTTTGTGGAAACGAAGCGTGTTGAGCTGGTATACTGCAAATGTCCAGTGCTGCCCATCTGTGTTGATGATCTGGGTAACCAGAGGGTAGGTGGGATCGTGGTATATGGTGAATCCTGCAAGAACACAACATAACATTCACAATGTACCCATCCTTTTGCCATACAGCTTATTCTCATATCAATTCAAGAAACACTATAATGTTTCTCAGGGGCAGATTTATGGGTCTCTCTTAGAGGGGGCAGACGAGAGGGGAAGGGGGTGTATTTTTTCAAATGCTTTGGTCCAAAACATGCACTTCGGAATGGTTTTCCTGTGTAAAATTTTTTGCTTGGGGGATTGGAGGACACCCCCACATGCCCCTGCTTTTGTTACTGGTTTACTAAAATAACGTCAGTTAGCTGTGCAGTCGAAATTATTCCAGAGCCCTCCACTATGGCACCTCTCTCTTCCTTTCTTCTTTAACTCCCTCCTTTACCCTTCCCTTACGGCGCGGTTCAGGTGTCCAACGATATATGAGACAGATACTGCGCCATTTCCTTTCCCCCCCCAAAAACCAATTATTATTATGTGCAGTGTGTCGGTATCTGCAGACTTGACATCCTTTATCATAATGCAGCAACAAACTGTAATCCTTCACTAGTCACCGGCTCATTAGTGAGCTCTCGTTAGTGGTCACTGATGCAACTGTGGTACCAAAATGCAAGTTCTACTCGGTCAAACCTCGCCTCAGCAACAGTAACAAGCATGGGCACTATTTACTGGCCTAGCGGCAACCATAAGTCAAAAGTCGCATAATTAGTGCTTGCATACCCAGCTGCGTTGCCACACCATTGAGCCAGCCAAAACCTGTGAGCAGAGCTGCGGCATTCGTTGCGTCTTGCACCTCCTCGGCTGTTCTGAATGGGGAGTCATGGTGGTTGGTCAGCATGTCGCGCTGCCGTATGCTCAGCAAGGGAAAGTTGCAGTTGTGAAGCGGCCAAGTGCCTGGAAGAAGGTTTAGATAAGCACGCACAAAACAGAAGCTTCTTTGGATGTTTACGCACATTTAACCCTTTAATTACCACCACATAATTTTGACAGAGCTAAGAACTTGGCTCTGCGGTCAGCAGCTACAAACAAAAGGGGGCAATTATGCAAGTCTCAACTGGGCTTAAATAATATAAGCTGTGTTCAACAAAAACTTCTTAAGTTGCAGTAGTGAAAGTGGACACAATGTTAATTTCTCACAGCACTGTAGTGGATTTGAGGAGCAATCGTTTGAGCATGAAATACAGCTGCAGACTTTGTATGAACTGACCTGGCAATACTCCTCGAGTTTACTTAATGCTTCATAGCAGGTTTCAGGTTTACAGGTATGTAATGAAATATCACTTCACACTGATACTGCGTGACTGCTGAAGCAGAGCTTTAAAAATATAGTGTAAAACTTTGTGGTTGAGCACACCTCGGATCCCTGTATTCAGCTCAGGGCCACTTTCAAGACATTAAACTGGCACTGAATTGGCCAGCAGGCAAATTAGATAAACAGACCATACCAGTCAAGAAACGAATATGTGGCCAGCTGTTTCGAACTCTAGTAAGCAGACGCTGGTGCCAGGCGCACGAATTCTGTCTGCAGTTTGATTACCAGGCCATATGGCTAAACATATGAAACTAACTAGGTATATTTACATTAAATGGACGCCGAGGACAAATAAAAGACAGCCTTTATCGATCGACTACAGCATTCTAATGACATAGAGACTGGTCTCACAGAAAATGGAGCTTTTATAAAATAGAAAAGACCAATTACAAAATACAGGTGCCATCAATAGCCAATTTTGCAAGCAAACTGTGTGCTTCGACCTTGAATTTCTGCAACGGATCCCAGAGGCTATACTATGTCGTGATTCACTCTAAAATGGCAGCAACCAGTCCTCCTCAGTATGGACATGATAAGTTTGAATCATGTGTCGAGGAAATTTTTAAAACTCAATTTTCTCTACCATAAATGGGCTTTTTGCAGCCGGACAAACATTGATATACCCAGAAACAACCAGAGAATCAAATTTCACAGACAACATTAAGTGGGTGGCGTTGTACTTGGTGTTCCTTTAGACAATTTTTACAAGCCAGAACTGCACCCAGAATACAAAGCACATTGCAGCGTAAAGATCCATGTCGATTTGTATGAACTGTAGTTTTTTTTTAACGCACTAAAAACTTTTTTTTTTTTTCACATTTTCCCTGTGTGGAAATGCAGCGCTAGGGATCAGACTCACAAACTTGTGCTAGACAGCATTGTGCCATAACCACTGGGACATCATAGTAGGCTAAATACACCAAATGGCTTCCCAACTACAGACAATAAGGCATGTACTTTACGGCAGAGATGGAGACGACCAATACTTAAGTGGTTTCAATTTGGCTAAATTTTTGTAGTAAACAAATACTTCAATATTTCCATAAACAAAACTGCCACTCAACTTGCACGACAAAGCTTAATGAAATCCCCTTCCCAAACTGACAGCCACACCAGCCTGCCATTTGTTTCCAGTTCTGCTTTGCTAGCTAGCGTACAAGCCATCATCAGATCTGGTACCTAAGCTTGCGTGACGCCGTAGGCAGACAGCATGTCACCCTCCTCCATGATGTACAGACCTCATGAAACACAGTATACATAGTTGCTTAAACATATGTGGGCTCTGTGCCAACTTTGATTATACATAGTTCAAGGCACATGCTTTTGTTTACATTACAAAATGGGTTAGTCCAGAAGCAATATGGACACATGCTCTCAAGCTGGTGAACCATTACAGCAAACTGATCAGCCAAATTCTAGCCAACTAACCCAGGTACAAAAATAGCATCTGTTCCACTGCCAAACATTTAAGAGTAAGCAAAATGCACCTACATGAACCATTACCAGGCTCATTGATACAAGAGCAGAGGCAACGCAATGGCATTCGTTACTGCCCCGGACACTGTACGTTGAGGCAACAGAGAACGGAATCACTCAAGGAAATTTACCAGGCAAGCTGGTTTGCATCTTATATTTCCACTTGAACTTCATGTATGATGGATGGTAAGGAAAATCCGGAACTTCTTTACTGCACACAAGAGGGTCATTCAGACTCACTATCTGTATGGAAAAAAAAAGATAATGGGAAATAAGCACTATGCTACTTTTTAAGCATACCATTAGTATTGGTTTTTTCTTAAGTATGAATGGTAGGATCCGCAAAACAGATTTAAGCAAGTCCTCGAAAAAAAAAAAACGAGCAAAAAACGCAAGGACACTGCATGTTACTCTATGAACACAAGCAGTTCCTCTGCGGCACAAATTGTCAGCATCTAAAAACGGCACAGTGTGATGTGCATCAAACATGAGCCGTATCAGTAATGCATTGTGGTACTGAACACAAAGTGGCCAGAATCACAGCTTGTCTTTCCAATCCAGTTTAGACAGTAAGTTTCGTGGACATGAAATGCAGTTCACCTCTGTTGCTTGGCTCTAGAGACTGTCGTGAAAGGCACGTGTGTAGGTGCATGGCAACAGCAATCACAAAGCTATAGTGCTTAACCATGTATCACTATGTTATCTCTCACAGCCTCTTTTTCATCAGTCTGCTCTGAAGCACATTCCTTAATGCTCTCATGCAAAGTAATATTGTTTATGGTAAAAAACCACTTTCTCAGCAGGTATAATAATGTAAATTGTCCTTGTGCAAATACAAGCACATAATATTATTGAAGGTGACAAATTTAACAAGTCAAATTCAGCAGTGCCAAGTTAAGTGCTGCCAACACATGCCCTCCAAGTCAGCATTCCCTTCGTTTCTCACTCTCGCAAAGGAAGAGCACACTGCAGAAGTGGAAACTGCCTCCAGCAGAGCGCTACGACAGCAAAGAAGGTGCTATTTAGCAAAGCAGCCAAAGGCAAATCAATTTGGGGGTTCTGGCATAAGGAGGCCAGCCAAAGGCTGTATTTCATTATGCAATAATGCAACGATGCCGGTCTCAACACAATAGAAGCAAAGTGTTATCACAGAAGCACAGGAAACGACTGAGAAAAGTGGTTATGGCTCTCAAATTCAACTTTCCATCTAATTTTGTCAAATAATCAAGCACCTTCAAATTATTTCCCAATTTTTTCAGTGCGGACAGCTGTTTCTTTAGCTGAGAAACTCAGCTTAGTACATGGGGCCATATATTGTGCAACAGTAGTAAAATGTTCAACCCAGCGCACATTATAATTGCATGACCCACACCTAGTGTGCTGCCCAAAAAAAGGAAAGGTTAAGGTTAGCTCAATTTAAGGACTGCTTAGACAAATAAAATTCATAATGACGGTGCAGTAATTAGCCAAGACACATGAAGTTAGTTTGCTCACAGGCACAAGTGGTTCTGAGATCCTGACTTGAGCATCGGGTTTGTCCATGTATTGCAAATTCATGGTTATAGTTTCCTTGCCCTTGTATAATCTCCGCTCATTGGGATAGTATCGGCCATGCTCCCAGAAAGAATCGCAACGTGGCGTCAAGTCCACCTGAAAAAGAAATGATCCATGAACTTTGCCACAATGGAACACACAACATGGTCAGGCATAACTAGAATATTCTGCTTTCTTGTCATGGGTGCATCACATAATTTCAAAGAGTGGCAGCAGCTCCAGCCATCAAAGTAATGTGCGCTGAAGTGAACACTGCTCGTTAAGAACTCTAGATGTAGCTTAGTTTACCATTCACTCAGGCTCATGAACGCTTTTACTGTACCTTCGCTGAACTTAAGCATTTTTTTTTTTTAAGCAGGGTTGGTTTTTGGACACCACACCGCTTACTGTATCAAATTTCTCCGCGTTTCCATCTCAGCTGTTGGTACTACGCGGCTTTATGTCTACTGTAGGCACTCAACGCTGGCGAAAGACGAATTTTATCAAGTGCTCTCTTGCTTTTTACCGTACATGCAACAAGGCGCGGCGTATGCAAGTAAGTACTGTTCACGAATGCCGATAAATTTTATACGCATTTTACCCCTATTTGTTCAATAGTTGTGACTAGCAGCAGCACGAACGTGAGCGCACTTCATGAGAGCAGACAGCTACTCACATTACGCTCACAATTTCACATCTTGAGTTGGTTTCCGCCTTACTGACCTGCGCCGACTGGAGGTGAGGTGCGTCCTTCGCTAGGCCCTTCAAAAGCACAGACAAGACGCTTGTGATGATATTCTTCTGCTTGGTTGACTCGCTGCATTCCCGCCGAAACTTTCCGCCGCTTTCATGCGCCTCCAGCTCTGTGGCGATGGCATCGACCAAGTGCGGCTTCAGTCGAGCGTACGCATCTTCAACATCCACCTGCCCGTATGTATCGGGCAACCCATTGATCAGGTGCGTGCGCGTCGCGTACTGGTACGCTGGGAGAGAGTTGTAGTACAAAATATCTGGGTTTACTACGTAGCAAAACTGACGACCCTTCTCGGCAATTGCATGCAGTTTCTGCTGAACGGTGGGCATAGCCTTGATGCTGTCTCGCCATTCTTCCCTCTCGCGCAACTTGGTGGCCGGGTAAGAAGTGTCGAGAATCGGCGGGTACTTGGGCTCTTCAGTGTACGCATATTCTGCTTCAATGTCCGGGTTAAGCAGCTTTGGGTAGTGGCTCGTGAACCTTAAATTCCTGAGGGCGCATACGCGCCGCTTCGTTAGTATTTTTGTGGCCATTTTGCAAAAAAACACATGGCGCTTGCATGTGTTGCCAGAGTAGTAGGTCGTCATTCACCAAATCCGGAAAGTCGCTTGAAGGTGTCCTTTGGAATCACTGTCCTTGCTTTGACAACAAAATTAGCTATGCATTTGGCATCTCAAATTTGAATTGGTCATGTCAGTTATGTTTTGATTGGGACGGCCAGGTAATATTTGCTATAACCGCTAAGGAGCAGCACTAGTTTAGCTTTAAGAGTGCGCTAAATTTGAACGGGCAGGCCGCATCCACACAAGGTGGTGGGTGGTTACAACTTTATTGCCACAAAAGGGGAGGGATTAGTTGGGGCTTGGGTGAGTCCAGGGTGGCCTGCAGTCGGGGGCGACCTCTTGAGCTCGCGTGATGAGGGCCAGCTACGTTTTTTATCTTGAACTGGCTAAGAGTTTGTCCCATTCCTCCGCCGAGGAAGCTGGAAAGTGTGTCGTCGTCGGGGGTTTGCTAACGTATTCCAGGGGGTTTGCTAGCGTATTCCGATAATATATGCTGCGGTGGCTCAGTGGTTATGGCGTCAGGCTGCTGACCCGAAAGACGCGGGTTCGATCCCGGCCGCGGCGGTCGAATTTCGATGGAGGCGAAATGCTATAGGCCCGTGTACTGTGCAATGTCAGTGCACGTTAAAGCACCTCAGGTGGTCGAAATTTCCGGAGCCCTTCACTACGGCGTCCCTCATAGCCTATGTCGCTTTGGGACGTTAAACTCCCGTAAACCAAACCGAACCTAATATACGGTCTTGGGGCGCGTGGGTCCAGTCATCGCAGTGCGGGCATGCAGGTTTGTATTCACCGTTTGTAATTAAACATAATCGGTAGGGGCTAAGAATTGCCTTTCTTTGTAGGCGTCTGAGTGTCGTGGCTTGCACCCTGTCCAGGTCGGGGTGGGGGGCGGGGTACCTGCATCTTAGCTCGAGATAAAAGGTTTTAATCTCCGCGTACGAGCGAGGCGCCTCGGCGGGTTCGTCCGTTCCCGAGAGGTCCCGGCCGTCTCCCGGTTGGTTAACCTCGGGCTAGACGGTCGACCCCTCGTTTCCGGAGTTACCCGCGTGAGCCGGAACCCATACGAGATTGATGTTGTGATCGAGAGTTCGTTTGCGCAGAATTCGCATTGGGAGCGCACTTACCGAGTTTTTGGCGAAATTTTGAACGGCGCTCTTATAGTCGCTTAGAATAGTTTTGGTGCGGGG
This sequence comes from Amblyomma americanum, assembly GCF_052857255.1. Lineage (NCBI taxonomy): Eukaryota > Metazoa > Arthropoda > Arachnida > Ixodida > Ixodidae > Amblyomma > Amblyomma americanum. Next base: position 138,747,456 of record NC_135499.1, on the reverse strand, counting down.
ATCCGCGATGGCCAGTGCGATAGCTACTTCCTCTGCCTCGCGTATAGAGCTAGCGTGAAAGGTTGTGGCATTAACGAGGACTGCCTTTGGAGTGGCCATACATGCCACGTATGTTCCGCCTTTGATGTGTTGAGCTTCATCCACGTACACTGCTCGTGGTTTGTTCTCGTACTGTTTCTCAGGGGCCTGCGCCCTTGCTTTCCAGCGGGCGTCGTGTCTGCCTGGCAGAATGTTCTTGGCTACAGGTTTAACTAGTCTACTAGTAATGTCGACCGATAAATGCGATGTTGCACACACCTCCTCAGAGGGGTGGATGTGGAGTTAGTCGAGAATTACGCGTCCCGCAACAGTGCGCGACAAGCGGGTCACTTGTGCCATCTTATGGGCTTCGATTAGCTCAGCGGGCGTGTTAAAAATTACCAACTGCAGCAGTCGATCTGAGTTGGCATATGCCGGCATGCCAAGGGCCGCCTTGTATGCTGTTCTAATGATACTATTAAGTGACTCTACGTCCCTGCGACGCCAGATGATAGTACGGGCAGGCGCACGTGATTCGACTTATCATGAAGGATTGCATGATCCTGCACAGGTTGGCTTCTCTCATACACCTGCGACGGGTGGCAATGCGCCTCACCAGCCCGCCTGTTTGGTGCGCCATGACGCGTAGCCGGCGGATCGCTTCCGTGTTGTGAGTACTATTCTGCATCAACATACCTAGAACTCTGTTCGGGGCTAACGGGGTTGTCGCATGGCTGTCAGTGTGCAACTCGATGGATTCCCGGGGGTCGGGTGCTGCATTTTTCTTTATCCTTAAAATGGGAAAAGTTCACTAGAACTGGTCTAGTTTTATTCGGAGCAAAGGACCCAAACCTATGGGCACGCTCTGTGTCCCTCGCTTCAAAGCACAATTTCAAGTGTTCCTTGGAAAAGGCGATTACCTTTTCCTCAGAGCTCGCCCAACTTTCGTCGCACTCATCATCCACCCCGCAGAAGACCAGGTTGTTTCGCCGCGCCCTATCTTCGGCATCGTTTGCTCGAGCAGTTAAATGCTCAATCTGGTAAGCGTTTGCCTCTGCGAGCGTCTGAACACTTTTTATGTCTGCCTTGATTGTCGTTAGAAATTGGCACTCTTCTTTAATTTGTTATTCTTTCTTTGATATCTTGCAGCATTTTATCGTTCTCAGTCTTCTTTTCACGAATATTTCTGACTTCGTCTAATAACGTCGCCTGTCCATTCTTCAGTTCGTCCAGTTAGAGCTTCTAATAAAGCGGATAGCTCGTCGCCAGCAGAGGTACGAGTAATGGGACTCGGCTTTTGCTCGACATCCCCGGACAGTTGCAGAAGCGCCTGTAAGACATGTGCACAGTCACTAAGAATGACAAAAGCTTCGTGTGGGCTTGGCAGCACTAAAAGACCGCGGCAGCGCGCGCGCTTAGTTAATAAGGAACAACAGCGGTGTACAGTGAGGCGATGTCATCGCGCCCGTGCTGCCAAGCCCACTGAAGGCCATGACGATGTCGCGGTGATTTATGTAGGGCTGGTTGGGCAGAGAAGATAAACCGGAAGAGCATGGCCATGATCTGAGGGTGCGCAGTAGGCAGGGGGACGCTGCGACGTAGGGAGCCGCGGGCATCGCTGAGGTAGAAGCCGGTGGGCGGATAAACCAAGCGTCGGAGCCAAGGCATCAGGGTGGCATCGCCACGGTCCAGCCACGCCGTCCTCCCGGTAAACACCGAGCACATGTGCGTCTCCGGTAGCCCAGTTGTCTGCTCCACAGGAACAGTAGGCCAGGACCAGTAGCTGCGCAAACAGCGGTGTGCGGTGAGGCGATGTCATCGCGCCCGTGCTGCCAAGCCCACTGAAGCCATAGCGTCCATATGGTGGTCCATATGGTGATGGTTGGTCCATATGGTGATGTCGTCGGCGTATACAGAATGATCTAAATGTGGGATAGCATCTAAAAGACGCAGGAGGCCACTCATAGTAATGTTGGAGAGAAAAGGTGAAAGTACAGCGCCTTGCGGGGTTCCTCTGGTGCCTATAGTGTAATTTTGTCGCTACAATTGTCCAAGAACTGCAGCGTAGCCGTGCGCTGGTTCAGAAAGGTGGTGATGTAGTCGTATGTCCGTTTGCCTACGTTCACCAGTGGCAGGTGAGAGCGGATGGCAGCGTGTGACACATTGTCAAAGGCCTTACTCACATGGAGTCCCAGGATGGTACGCGTGGCTCTTATGCGACTTGGATCTAGAATGTCTTGCTGTATCTGCCTCGTGATGTCCTAAGTCGAGAGACCTGCTCGAACCCCAAACATGGACGGGGGAAACTTGTCTTTCCCGCCGGTGTGCATGCATTTGGAACCTGTTTAAGACAACGTGCTCCATTACCTTTACTAGACATGACGATAGCGAAATTGGGCGGAGGTTCCCTGTCTCGAGTCTTTTGCCCGGTTTAGGAATGAAAATGATTTTAGCGTGCTTCCATTCATCGGGGATGCTGCCTTCTGTCCACGTATCTGTTGAAGAGGTCCGTAAGGGCCTCTACTGATATGTCCTCTTTGTTGCGCAACATCTTATTGGTGATGCGATCTTCCCTGGCTGCCGAGGTAGGGTTAATTACATGAAGAGCAGCTCTGACCTCCGCTTGGTAAAGACCCTATCCATATGAGGATTATCCGCCCTGAATACCCATCTGGCGTGGGTTTTTCCTGGGAGGTACTTACGAACTGATCTTTTAATGTGGTCATATGAGCTCTTCGTCGCTGCCCAAGAAAACAGAAAACTTGCGCGATCCTCCGTAGGGTCTTGTGAGGTTCGGTTTTAGTTTTCGTAGGATCGAGTAAATGCTTGAGTAGAAACCACGTGTTCTTATTGCCCAGTTGCGCATTAAAGCGGTCGCAAGTCTGATGCCACTGCTCTAAGCGAAGTTCCCACGTGTATGCCTCGATATGCTTTTCAAGTCGGATTAGTCAAATTTTTAAGCGTTGGTTATGCTTATTTTTAATAAGGGAGTAATTACTTTTTTACGCCAGTATTTTTACGCCATCGAGCGTGCATACTTCGTTGTGCTTCCATCACGTGTACTAGCTTAGCGTCTGGACTGGGACCGCTTTTCTCCCGTGTCACAGTTTTCGTGGTGTTGGCGGCGTCTCGAAGCAGACGCTCCGTCCACTATCGTAAATCTACTATGCCCCCCGCCGGTCTTTGCGAGCGGACATATCTGAAGGCGTGCCTATTCATGTGCTTCACTTCACGGCGACGCATTCTGCAATGCGCGGCTCGGCGTTTAAAAAATTATAAACCAGAGTCCTTCTAATGGCCATCTATATAATCTCTAATTTCAACCAGACATTTATATGTAATACTTAAAAAGTGAACAATTGGAATTTAGTTAATCACTTTACAAGTTAACATGATTCACTTCTATTATCGTGCCCACCAAATTGGCATTTCTAGGCCGCAAAAAACGTCTCTTTACCTCAAGAAACCAATTATTAAAAATTAGTGGCGGGCTTCCCTGAAACACCTTGTATGGTGCACAGCCGAAGGCATTATGTTCGCATGGGCATTTTTAGCAAAACTGACGTGCAAGCAGTACAAAAGACGGCATTCATGTATCGGCAGCGGTCGCGTCCCAAAGCAAGCACTCCGCATCCTGGGGCATACTCTCCAACAAGATCATGACATTACTAGTGTCCCCGGCCACGAGGGCCTGGCTGGAAACATCAGGGCCGATACCCTTGCTCGCGATTATACTCATTGAGCGGGGCCTTGTCACCATGTGATATACTTCGTATCCACCCACTACGCTCACTTAGTACAGAGCCCCAGTGGCCTTTGCAGTCTTGCGGGCCCTGTCGATCAGCTTGAGCTGTTCTTCAGGCTTCGAGCAGGACAGCGCAGCTTCCCGCTGCTCCGGTGTTATTTATTTATTTAGGACGCTAAATGTGCCACACGGCATAAAAGGTGATGCCATTAATGTACGTTATTAAGTTAATACGTTACAAAAAGGCATGGAGTCTAGTAAGATGTAAAAAGTCACATAATCCTCGGGCATAAATGTTTTTCGTTATCCACAAGTTGAAATTGGAGTCATTGTTTGAGGACAGGCCTGCCTCTTGCAGAACGCGAGCGCCCACCAGCGAAGTTCCTGGGCAAGTCCACAATAGGTGGTGAACATTGGTGTCAGAAGCGGGTGTGTCGCAGTGAGGGCATTTTTCTGGCGCAGAAATCTTCTCACTTTGCCACTGGTGGCGAACTGCAGGCGTAACGGCCACTCCGACACGCAGCCGCCTCAGAGAGACCTCCTCCATCCGTGATAAGTTGGGAGGAAGAGGTTGGGTACACGGGGGAATAAGAGCACGTGTACGCCGCCTGAGGGAGGCTGAAGATGTTAAATGTGTCAGAAGTGGATCTGGTGGCAAAGAGGCAGGAGGTGTTTGCAGTACGTCCGCTAGACGAGATGACATGTCAGATGCGATGCTATCGACATCTGTGCGTGCTTGAAGCCAGTGTATGAGTATAGGGACCGGGTAAGATTTGCAAGCAGCATGTATGTCCTGGGAAACCCGAAGGGTACCACGCACTTTCTTTAGGTGCTTGAGAGCTTCTTGGGAATGAGTGAATAGGTGTACCTGCTTATAAGGAGGGTCGTCAGGTAAAGCTGCTATGGCATTTAAGATCGCTTGGAGCTCCAAGGGAAGAGGTGATGAATTTTCAGTACAGTAGGTCTGGCGGCTGTAGAGTTGAGGGTGTGTCGGGATCGCTTGGAGCTCCAAGAGAAGAGGTGATGAATTTTCAGTACAGTAGGTCTGGCGGCTGTAGAGTTGAGGGTGTGTCGGGCTTATAAAAACAGTTGATCCCCCGTTGAGGTTATGGCGACATCTGTGTACAGGATGCAGTCATCATGTTGGGTAGAAAAAGTTGATGGCAATGGCGGAGAGAACTCCGACTTCTTATGACAAGCTGGCTTGTTTGATGTAATGTGACAGTAGTCCCATGGAGGTGGTTGAGGCTCGAACATTGGACGAGGAGAAACTTTCCGTGCTCTGTTGGTTTGTCGCTGGGTAATTAAATCTTCCAGTGTGTTGAGCTGCGCATACTCCTGCAGCAGACAAATAGGAGTTGCTCAGGGTAGGCCAGTAATGACTCGCATGGCTTCGTGGTTGAGTGCTTCGAGTGTAGACCACTGTCGTTTCGTAAGTTGGTGAAACTGAGCCTGGTATAGGAGCCGAGGTTGAAAGACAGCACGAACAAGTTGACGAGCTGTATCGGAGCGGGCACCTCCAGAGCGATTGGCTATTCTGCGGATGAGGCCAAGTGTGTTTATAGTACTCTTGCGCATAGCTGATAACCAAGCCGTGCCTTTGCCTGAAGAATGAACATGCAGGCCCAATACATTGGTATGTTCCACTTCAGGAAGAGGTGCGTTGTCAATAGTGAGCACGAACGGAGTGGTTTTGAAAATACGGCGGCCAGCTTTATTGCCCACATGAACGTAACAGGATTTGGAGAGGTTGAGGGAGAGGCCAGTGCTGGCAAGAAAGCTGTGTAGAAGATTGAGGGCATTTTGCAGAGAATCTTGCTGCACCTGAGCTGAGCGATTTGTGGACCAGAGAGTGATATCGTCTGCATATGCCAGAACTTGAACATTAGGAAGGGTGGAAAGACTGTGTATCAGAGGAATGAATGCGATGTTAAATAGAACTGGGGCTAAAACTGAGCCCTGCGGTACTCCGCGATTAGAAATGAAGCGGCCTGTAGGTTTACCATTAACACGGATAGCAAATGTCCTTTGTGAGAGAAAAGCATGAATTGCTCGAAGTATCTGCAAGGGCATGCCAAGTGATGACATAGTGTTGAGAATGGCTTCGTGGAGAATGTTGTCGTAGGCCTTCGTTATATCTGTTGCCAGGACTGTGCGAACGAGACGGCTGTAAGGTGAACGACGTATCACGTCGTTGGCAAAGTGGTCAAGACCATCTTCAGCTCCGTATCCTGGTCGGAAACCAATTTGGGAAGACGAATATTTCTGATGATGGTCGAGCCACCAGGAGAGTCGAGTGGCAAGCAGTTTTTCATACAACTTGCAAATAGTTGGGGTAAGAGAAATCGGTCGTGGGGCCCCAAGAGTTGTGGGTGATTTTCCAGGCTTTGGTATTGGAACTACCCCTGAATGTTTCCAATCTGGTGGCATCTCACTGGATGTCCAGATTTCGTTAAAAATTCTGAGAAGTGAAGTCAATGCTTCACCATCCAGATTCCGGAAAAGGGCATAAGGTACACCGTCATGACCAGGTGCAGTGTTAGGGCGGATGTCTTCAATTGCAGCTATAAGCTCAGCCATGGTGAACGGGCATGTTATCTTATCCTCTGGCTCATGTTTGTAACTGACCGGAACAGGTGCAGGTGAACAGTCATAATTCGGAAAAAACTGAAGGGCAGCTTGCGAAGCAAATTCATCTGGAGAAAGACGAAGGGCAAGACGAATACTCTCGGCATAGTCTTTGACGGATGGCTTGCGTTCCATGGAATGAAATACACGCCACAAGTGACGATTGCCGACAGTAGTACTGAGTTGAGAACACCACTCTGTCCAGCGCTTGTGCAGAAGGCGTTCAGAATACCGACGGGCTTTAGCGGTGACTCTATGAAGTTCCGTTCGTGCATACTGGTCTGAAGGATGCTGAGTGATGTACACGCCCAGCTGTTTGCGCCTTGCCCAGAGATTAAGGTGGTGAAAGTCAGGATTTGGTTGGTCTTCGTTCACAGTGGAAGAAACTGTGTTCTGAGTTAAGACAAGCATAAATGTAGAAAGTGCTGAGGCAGGAGTTATTGAGGTGAGGCGACCATCCTTGCGAAGACTGTCCCAAGAAGTTACATGGACCTTCCGGCGAATTTTACGCAATATACTTGAAGCAAAGTCAATTAGGATGGGGGAGTGATCACTGCCCCAGGTGTCTGCGTCACAAGACCAGTGAGGATTGCCGGGACCCAGCCACCATGTAAGGTCCGGAGTTGATGGAGGAGCACGGTGGCGGGTATAATTAGAGCTGTTGTTCAGAAGTGTAAACGACTGGTGTTGGCGTGTTGTTTATTGGCGCTGCCTGCGTTTTCTGACAAGCCCATGTAACGTGATAAAGCGTTGAGTGTTCCCCGCAGAGCGGGCATTTGCTGTCATATATGTTGAAGGATAGATTTTGCTTAGTAAACTGAGATTGGGGTATGTATTAGTCTGCAGTTGTCTCCAGGCAACCGACCGCTCTTTATTAAGGTTTTTGTGGAGAGGGGGTAGGTACTCCTGAGGGCTCGTTGGTGTTCCAAGATGGCTCCATACCATCTAGTGACTGCATCTAGTTCCCATTCGGTGTGCGCCTCCCGGTGGGTGTATGCTCGGGCGTTGGCGTCCTCACGTTGGTTCCCTTTGGCAGCCTCATGGCCTGGTGTCCACGTGATGAAGCATTTCGTAAAGGTGAGGAGGAGGAGGAGGAGGAGACCTTTAATGGTGATTGTTCTCGCCTTGAGTATGAGGATGGCCGCAGTGGATATGCGTCCACTGCTGTACCTTCTGCACGCCTCTTGCGAGTCTGTAATTATGTGTGCATGGGGCTCCTTGCCCTGGTTGGTGATGGCGAGTGCGATTGCTGCTTCCTCAGCCTCGAGGATGTTGTTGGTTTTGATCAAAGCGCAGTTGATTTCCCTGAGCTGGTGATTCACCACGCTGGCTACCGAGCCGTATCGTTCTCTGCATGTGGTTGCGTCAAAGTATAATGCTTCTTTTTTTCCGGCGAAGCTTCTTTCGTGGGCTTCGTGGTGAAGCGAGAAATGCACAAGGGCTTGTACATAAAACCCTTGCCCAGAAATATGCATCCGATACATCACGAGAACCGCAGGAAGGCAAGAGCCAGCGCTTTACATGCTAAGTACGGGAAGTACAACTGGGCAGTCTACGTAGATGTCGCCGAGTATAAGGACAAGGGCGCATTTGCAGTTGCGGTGGTGGACGGATAGGGACGCTTGGTCAACTCTGGATCAGTCGAAACCCGCTCCTAAGAAACTGCAGAGGAGGCGGCGATAGCGCTAGCTATAGCTAGTACTAAAGCTGACCTGATTTTCAGCGACTCTAGAACAGCCATCCGAAATTTGGCGAGGGGCAGAATATCTGTCACAGCGACACGATTGCTAAATCGGGCCACAGGGCGAGGCACTACGGAGGTGGAAATTGTCTGGGTACCGGCACACTCTGGGAACACTGGGAATGAGGAGGCTCACATGAATGCTCGAGGTTTCGTCAGCCGAGCAGGTGAGCCGGACGTTCCGGGGAGGTCCACGAGAGATGGGCTGGTGTTCTTTCACGACATTACTAACCACTACGAACTTGAGCGGAGAATTTATCCGCCCCCGGACAAGCAATTGGTGAAGGCGCAGGAATGCGTCTGGCGAATATTGCAGACGAGAGCTTTCTATAACCGATACGTGTTAAACAAAATCTACCCGCACGTTCAGCCGGAATGCAAATGGTGTCAGGAACTGGCACCCCATGGCCACATATTATGGAGCTGTAGCATAGCGCCGCCACTGGCGGATATTTTGCGTGATCCTTCTCTCGAGCAGTGGGAGGCCGTATTGGCCAGCTCAGACCCGGTCGTCCAGACCAGGACCGTGGAGTGGGCCACCCAGGTCGCCGTACGTCAGCAATGGGTTAATGGCCATCTAGCACGGAATCGTCCTCACACGCGTTCTGACGAAAATAAAGTTTTTCCATCCATACATTCGTGGGCTTCCGATCTTGCCTTTCTTCTCGCCTTGTGTATATCTGGATGCATGTTTCTCAGAATCGGACTGGCCTCAATTATCATCCTGATTTCATTCGGTACGCTCGCTCTGCTGTTGATTTCTCTCAAAGCATCCCTGATGTCCAGTAAACGTTGGAATAAGGGCCCCACCCGCAACAGCTCCACCCACCACTGCTGCCTATAGATGATGATGTCCTCAAGCTTAATGACACATACCCTATAGATGTTTATTCATTCATTCTGCTCATAGCCTCCTCTTCCTTCTTTAAACGCTAAGCGCAACCGAGCATGAGCGCCCGAGCTCTTTTCAGGTAATTTTTGGCATAAAATTAGGCCTAAAGGAAAAAAGGAAACCGTCACTATACTTTCACGAGAATTTTAAGAATTGGCAGGAAAATTAGGGAAATTTTTGTCCGAAGATATACTACAAACTGGCTCGATAAATTACTGAGGTTATGAGCGACACTGCCGGCATCTCCCATTTTATGTTCTATGCCGAACATTAAAACAACCCTGAAGTGATTTCGATGGTCATATACTAATGCAACAAAGCTCTTAGTAGGGGCGCGACGGCCGCGGCTACAGGAGCTCCGACAGGAGGCGAATGACTTGCAGGGACGTGGTAGGAACAAATCTGAGTGACAGGAAAGTCCATGTGAAGGCGGGCAATGATCCAGGAAAGCGATGTCAGTGAGGTTAAACTCCGGCAGGCAAAAAATCGCCAGCCGCCGGCACCCCAGACAGCGGCGCCACCGGCGGCCCTGTATCAGGAGCTAGCGCCGGAGAGCAGACGCGCGCGTGCTCACTCCATGGTGGCTCAGGCAAGAATGACCGTCTTGCGAGGCGTGCGGTTTGCGGAGCACACGAATAGCGCGGCAACTCGCGCTGAAGGCTGACTGGAGTCTGACTGGAATCGTCACCTATGTCGTCACTTTCGGCAGCTTGCGCATGCGCGTTATTGTCGCAGAGAGGGCTTTTGTAAGGCGTTCTGCGGTGTCGGACTTACCAGCGATAAAAGGTCTCTTCGAGTTCCGCGTTGGTGCCGCGAGAGTGCAACATCAGATCGAGTGCAGCTTGGCACTGGCTGCTTCCAAAACGAACAGTAGAGTGCAGTCCTAGTCGTCTGCTAGCCTTGCCGCCGCCACCAAATTACAGCCAGCTGCGTGCTGTCGAGATCAACGGCCTCAAAATCTCTAACCATGTAAATAATTTTCAAGCAGCATATCGCAATAATTGTTGCCATGAACCAGAACCAGGAAATCGTCGTTTTACTGAAAAAAAAAAGTCGTTGCATGTATATGCGCAGGTGATTTACAAATATGCGCTGAAATGCTGCTCATGGGGCTCGACTGGTGCAGTAAGTGCAGCCTAATCGAAGAGACGTAGAAAATTTACATTGTGTGCTGACGCTTGGTGACAGGGCACTGCACCGCGCCGCTGGTTCCGTGGGCAGACGGCCGTCGTGGCGTTTCGTGCGGGCAGACTTTTTCTGTTATGTTTTCGTTGTCTGCTTCTGGCCCGTGTAAATGAAACGGTATCAAGATGTTGATTTAGACGCGCAGGTTTCGCCATGCACGCGTGTGCTTGGGCAACGTTTTTCGTTCCTCTTATTCCCTGCACTTCTATGAAGCGGACTGAAAGCATGATCATTTTCGCGTCCCTACTTGTTATTTCAAGAACCTAATGGGTTCCAACTCCAAAAGCGTGAATGAAACGTCTTAAAGGACAAAAGGAGACAGTTGTGCACGAATTATGCATCCAAACGGCGCTACACTATACGTCTCTATGTTCGATTTTTTCCCATTTCGTCTTCAGCGGCTGTAGACTGGGCGCGCCTGTAGACCTTCAGGCGTTCCTCTTATTTTCTTGCCTGATTGCTTCTGATAACGTCTATGCGACAGGTTCACCGTCATAAACAATGGCAGGTGGCTCTTATCCTCGGCTGTCTGCAGTGGGTAGTAGTTTCCGAGCTTCAGACCGGCGAGCAGAAAACGAATGTCGCACCTCGGAGCTCCCGGGGACATATATACTTTATCCGACTCAAAAGACATGTAGTATGATCGTGGATACAGTGAGGTCATGAACCCACGCCCCAAAAATGAATTTTAGACCAGCCGCGGTGGCTCGTCTGCTGATCCGGAGTACTCGGCTTCGAGCCCGACCGCGGCGGCCGCGTTTCGATGGAGGCGAAACGCAAAAGGCGCCCGTGTGCTGTGCGATGCCAGTGCACGTTAATGATCCCCAGGTGGTCGAAATTATTCCGGAGCCCTCCACTACGCCACCTTTTTCTTCCTTTCTTCCTTACGAAAAACACACGGCTCGTCCTATTTCTTCACGTCAGTGCACTCACTTTCGGTCTTCCGGTGTGGCAGGATTTGCATTCTAAACTGCTTGCATTCTAGAGAATGCAAACAGTTAAAAGCAGATGAAAGCTTAATTAAATTTATTTTTTGGTTAGATTATAAACAACTGGCTGTTCTCGCTCCTGGTTGGCAGACAAGGTTTCATACGTATCCGAATTGGATTGGATCGTAAAACTTTTATTTCCAACAGTTTGAGTGGCTTTAGGCCCCTCGCCTCAACAACGGCCAGCAGGTCTTGGCTCCTGGCGGCGTCTTCGGCCAGTTGGACGACCTTTGTCGGAGTCTCCGCATAGGAGCTGTGCAGTAGAGCCTCCCATTGGTCAAGCGACTTTATTTTATTTTCCCTCCAGGAAGGGGAGGGGGGGGGGGGCATCCCCAAAGAATATGGTTGAGATCCGCCAAACATGATGCTTCATGGAGAAGCGTATTTTTGAGTTCCTGCCAGTAGAACTAGTTGGCGATAACATCACAGTCACGTCATACCATGTTAGAGAGAGAAATAACTTTGCATCGAAACTGTGAGTTGTGTGAGTGAGGGCTCAAGTAGGAAGGAGTGAAAATCACCGAAAAAAAAAAAAAACTCCGCGAATGATGAGCGGAGTGAGAGTGTGGAGAGAGAAAGATTTACAGAGCCCACGTCGAATCCAAAAGAGTTATAGTCACTTAACCCGAGTTCAAGCCGACGTTAAGGCTTAAAAACATCTTTTTGCTGATAGTTTAGACGGAGGACGCAAGGTATCTTGAGTCACTGCACTGAACTAAATGAAGCAGGAATAATTCAACCATTCCTTGTTCCTTGTTTCTAAATGAAACACGCGATGTGAGTTTCACGAGAGCAATTCAGTGCAGTTTACACTGGAGAAGATTAAATAAGTAGCTTGAAAAAAAATTGGGGGGGAGGGGGGTAGGGAAAAGGTTTTCTCGTTTTTCTGAGTGACCTATGCGCGTTGTGAGAACGCTGGTTCAACCTGATAGTTCCCGGGCTGTGAACTGGCGTTCTGGTCTTGTTCGGTGTTTTCTCTGGTCTCATCGAGCCGCACCATATCTGCAGAGAAAAGAGGACCGCCATGAGGGAGTCGCTTATTCTACGTAGTTGACATGCAGCTAAGATGGCGACTGGACGAAGCGAAAGGAACTGTATAGAGACACTGAACAACGCCAAAGGCTTCGTGGTCTACACCGCAAACGGTAACGCAACAGCAGGAACATTAGGCTGAAATAACGCACGCGGAGACAGTATGCAGCCAATCAAACATTCCCGCAGGATCCGGCTTCTTCGAGGACATTGTGGGTGAGGGACGGAAAATTGTGCCGGGTAAAGATACCGGGATGTTTGAAAAAATAAAAAGGTTGAAGTTCTATGGCGGGCTATATTCAGGTTATATATAAAAATAGAACGTCTGTCCATGTCGGCTTGAACTAAAGGGCAAACGAAGTTACCAGAAATGCAACTAATTAATTAATAAGTAATACGTCTAGGTGCATTGACATTGAGCGCATGCGTGTTGCTGTACGCACATGTAGGCACATAAATATCCGCAGTTGTCATCAGCGTTTGTCTCAAGATTATACTATCGCTCCTCTTATGTTAAACATGTCTAATTAGACCGCCGTAGTATCGGCACGAACTTTAGCATTTTAAAGTCCGTGCTGTTAAGGCTCCGCTTATTAACAGCTCCTAATTCGAGCAAGCAAGCACCTCTGATGTCATCATGCCTATTTATTTATTTATTTACTAACTAGTCCTAAAGGTTCTTACTCGCATTACGTAGCGGGAGGAAGGTGTCTAAGTAGTACAAGTAGTGACCAAAACAATGACGGCAAATTAAATTCAAAAACTGAAAATATTATGATTACCTTTACCTATTTCTTGAATCATCTTAGAAATACCTTTGCCCAGCGTAGCAAAAATCGCCGCAGCAGATACGATCACCGTATCGATATGACGGTGCAGACGCCGTCGACGTTGTAGTGACAATTTTATATAACGATAGGTTTATGTCCCGTGTCCTGTTGGCGCTCATTGAAAATACGTTGGAGGCGTGAATAAACTTGGGCCACTTTAGAATACTAACGCCATTTGTATTAATGACTCAATATATAAGGCTACTAGGTTACTGTTCAACTAGTACTTCGAGTAAAGAACAAACTATGGCAAATACGTCAATATGATAATCATTGGCATGATAACTCAGATTTCAGAGAGAGCAAGCACTGGCGGCAAATATATAGAAATGGGTGCCCATCGAAGCGGAAACTGCACCAAAGAGAACAAAACCACTTACCACGTGACAACTACGCCTCCGCCTGGTAAGTGATAAATGATATCCAAACTCGCTTCACCTTTCGCTGAACAATGAACAGGGACCGTATATTGTAATAATTCCTTTCGTTTTCATTTCATTTGGTTGCGATGTGACACGTGGAGAAGCAACATGAGGTGGGAAAGCAAGCGACCGGTCACACTTATAAGAATGGTCTATAAGCAGTCTATAGACTTCATATCAACTCTTTTGCCTTTCTATAGGTATTATTTTTTCTCTATTTATAATATATAGACAAAAGACTGCTAAAAGTGTATGTCCATAAATCTGTAGATTGTCTGTAAACTGTTTATGGGATTTTTATTGTCTAGGATTTGTCTATAGACAGTCTATAGAGTTTATAGAGAGAAGTCTATAGACTGTCTAAAGAAATTTTTGTAAGGGTTAGTCCCGACAAATAGCAATTATCAATAAAAACTGTACTATGCAATAGCGCAGAGAAAAATGCAGCGATCTTCCGAATCGCTGCAAGGAAAATGCGCTGAAATATGGATTTTTTTTTGTAACAAATAAGAGAATTTTTGGTTAAGGCATGAAGCATCAGTGCTCTTCTCAACCATACACGTGACATTTCGGAGCATCAGATAACAACGAACTTAAACTGAAGCCTCACAAATGAATATCGCCAGTAAGCTGGGACAACTCCAGCAGCAGGTGCTAGTGCCTCATTTCAGGTGGACACCCGAACTGTAGTGTTGGGAAGATGATAAAAGAAGTGAAAAGATGGGAGAGAGAGAGAAGGGGCAGGTACATACCACGCACTGTCAACGACGTGCTACTCCACAGTACATCAAGCAACTACTCGGCAAGCAACTGGCCACAGGTCATGCATATCTCACTGACTATCTCCATAGCCTGGACAAAAAACATACAATGTAGCATTACAACGAAAAGCTGTTGGAACTCGACCGCGATTGTCTTCAGTAAGGAGTCGCCAGCCACGGCTGGAATGACAACATAGCGAAGAAACAGCAGGTGATAATACCAACTCAGTTATAAATAAACATAAAGGAATGAAAAGTAAAAGCATAAATGAACTAGATAAAAAGAAATAAAATATCAGAAAATAAATTAGAAATAAAAAGAATAATGGCAAAAGGCAAGACTGAGAATGGCAGCGGCGCAGCTTTTCGCTGGAAATTTCATGCTAAGCAGTAGCATATGCTACTGCATATGCGAGGGAGAGAGAGATCGAATAGTCGTCGCTGAGACATCGCTTACGTTGCAGTGTCGGCCAAGGCGGGTACCAGATTATGGCGGGATGTATGAATGGCGGTCCCGGTAGGCAGGGGGACGGGGGCATCGGCTATGGACCTGGGCAGATTGGGGTCCAAGGTATACGAGACAGCAGAGCTGACAACGCCTGTCTAAGGCCAGAAACGAGCGTAATTGCTAAGGCTATGGAGCCTAGAGTGGCTGTCGCGTTTGGTAACGGAGGTGTATTCAGCAGAAATTTTTTGAGGTATTTAGGCTCGTGGGAAGGGACGAAATGAAATTAAAAATTGAACATGCAGAAGCGCGCTGCGTTTTCGGATGTGTCTATACAAAAATGTTTTTCATGTCTGAAGAACATTTGAACTTACATATATTTGTCTCGACAAACCCAGATCATGATGCACAGTTCTTGGGCAATTTGTGGCAAGAGTGACTTTTAAGAAAACTGCGTTTTGTTTCACCATGCTTTCAACACGCAAATGGTATACCTTATTCTATGGCTACACCTCCCGACCAGCCTTAAGGCGCCGTCCATCTATATGCGCACCTCAGGCAAACGACACCGGGGGCATATTATTTCTTGGAAACTTGTCATATTACGGCTTTGGCTGTGAGACAAAAGACCGCCGCATTGTCCGCATTTGCGATACATCCTCAGTACAATTTTTTGGGTAAAGAACAAAGCAGGGAAAGTGGCAAGAAACAGGCGACGGTAGAGGCCTATAGACGAGGGTGGCGTCTGAAGACACCATCCAGAAGCGGCGCAAGGATTGACGTTAGGAGCTGCTGCGATCAGAGGTTTGCGGCGCGTTGCACTGGGGCTATCAGCCAATCACACGCGGGCTTCAGGGCCACACAACCGCTGTTTCCTTTGAAACATTTAAAGATACGTGATAAGTTCTGACCGGAAAGTTGTATAGAATCGCAAGAAAACTTTAATTTCGGCGTCTTTCATGCGGCAGCTATAATCAGAGCGGGGAAAAAATCAGTGGAGAGACTTTAGCTCCGCCTGAAAGGTATGAAGCAATAACTAATGGGTTAATTTCCATATATGTGCAGAATTGTGGTGCAGCGGTTAATCGCTGCGCCACTGCCCCGTGACAACAGGTGCTTCCACCGGTGGGGATTGTGCGATCCTGGTTGTTCCTCCCACGGCCGGTCTGGAGGAGAGTGCCGCCGCCCCTACTCGAGCCCGGCCGTGCTCTTCCTAGCAACCTCTTGCGACCAATCATTAATTTAGCTACCACCTGCCACGCTGGACAGATTTCTCACAATCCAGTGGGCTGGTTGTGATGACGCCACAAGGCCACGTGACTTAGCTGGCCCACCTACCCTTTAGGCTGCTTCTCTGGGGATTTTTTCACTCGCGGTCAACGACGCCGACGACGACGCCGGATTTTGTGCGACACGAGCTCTCTAACGCTATCGAGTTAAAAAGGGAGAAAACGTATATATAAGAATCCGCGATAAAGTCCATGTCTGTTTTTCGAGCGCGTGCTTTGAAAATTTCAATCCAGGCCACCCACATTTACTGACAATAGCCATAGCGTTCCCAGGTGGCGCAGCCACGGACTCGGGAGCCATCAGAGTTTTCTGCGTTCGATTCAGTGCGAGAGAAGCTTTCAGAATTCCGTTTCAGAAGCTGTTTTTTTTTATGACACTACGTTCGTTTCTAAATGAAGCCTATCTGCAGCCGTTTCAATTGTGAATAATAGTTTGCGTCGATGGACTCGATAAAATCCGATTTCCTTCTTTCAGCGTTGTGGTAACATTTCCATTTCACTATATTTCATTTTACACGTGTGTATTATATTTTGATAGAAGTAGCAGCTAACTGCGACAACGATTTTCAACGGATCACCTCAAATCACGTTTCAATAAAAAAATTGGTGATGACTGGCTAATTAAGAAATCGTGTTATACTCTTTAATGCATTCAGTGAGAGCGAAAATATTTACTTAAGTTCCACTCTCGCAGTGACAGTAAAAATATTTACTTAAGTTCCATTCTCGCAGAATGTACCAGCAAATTTTGCAGTCTCAGTTGAGGTAAGGCTTTGTCGCCTCAATGTGCGGCATATAGAAATGCTATTGAGGCAGGCACTGTGCGCATTCTCGGCCATAAGTTTCTTAGCCACAAGGTTCGCTGTTGAGAACAGAATGAAGCACTTAGAGCCCCTTATGAAGCTCCAGATATGGTCTCCAGATCTCGGGAGGGGTGAAGACAAGATGCGCCTTCACCCTCCGGCTTGAGATCCAGAGTTTCAGTAGTGCCCTACATACATCTCTCTACAGCAAACGCTATGGTCCAAGAACATTTGGCCAAGACTCTATGTTTGCAAGCACGGAGTCCTTACTTTCCACAACGTGCAGCCGCATGCAAGGTGGCGGGACCCTCCGGCATTACGGCTGGGCACGGACAAGGAAAATTAAGGACTATGATGCACATAGAGGGCTTACATGTTGCCTGTTGGCCATGTATACACACACAACCCTCCCTCGGCAGCTGCGGACTCCGCAGCGGTTAGGTGTGCGACACCGCCGCGTCAGAGACAAAGCGTAGCGCCGGAGCCCCGGAAGACAAAAGGGTCCCACTTCTGCATCAGCGGCGGTCCTGGCCCTAACGAGAATCGGAAGACAATGGGCCCACGGGGCAGCCGAGGGAGGGAGGACCGGAACATATCGTTGGAGAGCTAAAAGAATCACGAAGGCCGAGGGAAGGGAGAGGTGAGGTGGAGGGGGGGGGGGGGGGGTTCGTTTCCGAGGCGGATGTCCCTGATGTGCGGAGCTGGAGGACGGACGGATCGAGTCACGAATCGTGCCGCGGCCTGCAAATCTCGTTCTTGCGTGTTTCGCGGGAGGCTCTGGCTGGGGTGTCGCCGCCCTAATGACGATCGAGCAGCACCGCCTCGAAGCCACGCGCCTTGTCCGCGGTTGTCTCACGATGCCTGTCGCGGCGTCCCGACTAAAACCTGTGCGCGTTTACGGGGTGTCGACAGCTGAAGCCGTTGTCTGAAGAGATCCACTTCCCATTAAGGGCGTCTGCAGTTGCGTACGTTTGGTGTGTTACGATACCATACGCATGAACACGTACTGGACGCACACATTCACGCAATTGGCCCGCGCTGGCTCATTTTGGGCAAAATCAGCCTTGAATTTTGTGTCTCGCTCCACTGACCTTCTTTTTTCAGCTTTCACGTATTCTATTCTATTCTATTCTATTCTATTCTATTCTATTCTATTCCCTCCATGCTTGCCGATCAGTGTCAACAGCACTGCTAGACGTGTTGCTGCCCGGGCAGAGGATTATCCTTTTCATTGGAGCCGCACACGCATAACTTCACGTGGCTGAGCTGTCAACTACGAGTGGAACAGCTATACATCACCTCATCTTGCTTGCTAACCAATTTCTTCTCATCGCGTAAAGCAAGACCGTCGGCTAAGTTAAAGTGCACGTCAAACTGGCTTTGCACATTTTGAGGAACAGGCTTAGCAAGGCTGCCGAGTTGCCGGAAGCGACCGCGAGACAAAAGAACGGACACGGCGCTGTATCCCTCTTGGTCTGTTTGTCCACGCCTTGTTTTCTTCGCGGTTTTTACATAAACCCCAGGGCAAAAGTGTGTGCGTCGCCTTTTGCGATAGCGAAAGGGTCGAGCGGGATAACATGGAGTTGTAAAACGGGGCGCAGGCGCTGGTTTCCTTCAAACTTTATTTGGCACAGAAGGCAAAGACCGCGAGTTTAACTTTTTATTACTTTAATTTCATTTTATTTGTGCTTGAGACAATCCACAAGCTCCTGATTTATTTCCTTCTTTCCCTCATTATAGCTCCTTCTTCCTCTCTTCCCTCAGGTGCACCGTCCTCGGTGGCTAAGTAGTTGAATTCGGCTGCTGAGCCCGAGGACGCGGGCCGACTGCGGACACCGCGTTTACATGGAGGCGAAACGCAAGACGCCTGTGTGCTGTGCGCGATGTCAATGCAGAACACGAGGTGTCCGAAATTATTCAGGAGTATACCACTACGGCCCTCTTTTTTTATTGACGACAGTTTGAACTGGGGGATTGTGCTGATATGAGAGCTCGTCTTTTTCTATATTCATGCCTGCGTCTATACCTGCTGTACAGTCGGGGACAAAAGTCTGTAGTGCGCTTGAGCCGCAAAGAAAGTCGACAGCTCTATTATTAGCTGCCGTATCGAGACCACACTTATGAAGATGAACGTAAAACCCAGGTTCAATAATCTCTAAAAGTGCAGTGATGTGATCGCTGTCAAACATGACGCCTACGATCCAACAGACTTTGTTCCCAGTATATTCAACGCAGAGCTCGTCACTGTTGTTCGCAATAGGTTGTTCAGACAGTGACGTCACTTTAGGCATCTTCCAGTCAGAAAAGTCTCAAGTTGTAAATTTGGCTTTTGAGAGTGGAAACTGCGGATGGCTCTGTTCAATGTGGAGAGGAAACAGAAAGAGAGTGAGAGCGAAACTTTGCGTTATATCTTGAGTGAGGCGGGGTCTGTGTCTAAGAACATCCCGTGGTGTAGGCCATATGGAAAGCAACGAGACGGCTGCAGCTTATACAGCAGGAAAGAAATTTAAAAAAAATCAGTTGGCAACAATGGGTCATGGTCCACGGCGTCCTGTCACCTTTGTAATTCTGCTGATCAATCACAACAGTAAACAGAATCAGATTTTTAACGTTTCACTGTGTTAAACGAGCCAGAGGCGTCAAAACTCTTGAGATTTTATTTTCGTGTGGTGGTTAGCTTCTTGTTTAGGTAACAATAAAAGTTTAGCAACGAACTACTCTTGTTGTAATTGAGGAATTCTGCGCGGCAGTCCTGAATGTGGGCGGAGCTTCACTGCAGGCTTAAGCTGAGTGACGGCCGCTCCACGGACACTGCGCTCTTTTACCTCCTTGCCACACAATCCGGCCGACGGCGGTTATTTACACTGTTGTCAGCGCCTGATACAGGAAGCGCGCGAACACTGCATTCACCTACTCCGGAAGCAGGGACAGGGAGACGCGGAAACCGGAAGTGGAGATACTCGACACGCAGTCCCCTTCCTCTGTATTGGAAACCTCGTTGTTTTCGTCTTTGGGTATTTATTTACTTTTCCCTTTTCACCTGATGAGGAGAACGTGACACCCGATGGCCCCGTACACGCCTTCGCCTTTCCTCGATCTCTGGCCACTTCCTCTTGGGGTTAAAGAAAGCGGAGCGGCTTCCTTCTTCTCTCGCCTTCTTTTGTGCGCGCGACTGTGTACATGTTTCCAGGACAAACAAAGTTCTCCGAGCGTAAGCAGCAGGAAAGAGAGAGAGAGAGAGAGAAACCTGTGGCCTCAGCGTATACAGGCGTCGGTAAATGTGCTGAGTGACCAGCGATCTTTCGAGACTTGGTGCGCCCTGCCGCCAGCACTGTACGCACCTTCAACCACAGAGGAGGTCCTGTGGCTACTCCGTTCTGCATTAGAGCAAGAGGTCGTCGTTTCAGTCTCAGCTGCGGCGGTCGCATCTTGTTGCAAGCGAAATGCAAAAGCCCTGACCGCTTCCTTACCGCGTTTCGATAGCAGACCACTCTCGGAGGACTTGTCACTGTCCGCTTGAACGAAGAGGTGGAAAGATCTCCAGGCAATGTTTCTGGTGCAACATGCGTCCGGACTCGCGGTTTTGATTGGACGCTCTGTTGATGTGCTTGTACATATTCGTATCTCTCTTCTGTCCACATCGATCGTCACCCGTCATAACCCCCATTCATCTCCTGTCCTCCTTCTCCAGTGCAGAGTAGCAGGCCCGATGATGATGATGAGGCCTCAGGCCTGAAAAATCAGGCACTAACATTACATGCGTCATCGTTAATGTTAGTTAACGCTCAAAATATATATTATACTGACACCTGTTTCTAAATGTAATTTTAATGTTCGAATCATCGCTCTCAAACAACATTACCAGAAAATTTAAAGCATATTGTTTCAGATTTTTCATTTTTTGCATAGAAATGATGTTTTTAAACTATCGAAGCTCTACGGTTAATACATCAGATGGCGCCTGCCATAGGGTGCACGCACGATCATAAAGTGTCGTTACAAAACATTGCATGTTATGCATTCACCGCTATCACTTACAAGACACCCTGCACACGGTGGCTACGACTTGACAAACCTCTCGCCTCCGACTGGACCCCGGGTAAATAAAACTCAGTCGGTATGCGGTCAGTCGTTTTCATCACACCTTGCTGAACGGCCGAAATGCCTTTGTGTGCAAGCTTAAGCACGGCTTCTCGCAGCTGTCGCGGATAAACGAGCTGTTCGAGTTCTTTCCGGCGCGGCATCTTATGCTTACGAAATAAGATTCCCTCGGTGAGGAAATATTCCGCCTCATGCGCTCTAGCCATTGGCGGATAGCTGTCTATTAGGATTCCTTTGCCATTGTAGCTGAAGTTACATAGACGTTAAAGTCATTATTGAAGGATATTAAAAGGTTATTTCAACTTTTATCAATAACGTTGCAGGATCCCTGAAAAAATGAACATTAATAATAATGCATCAACTTTTCAAAAAATAAAAATAAACATTGTTATAAGTGCTGGTGCTACGTGGAGGACATGTTGCGTGGTTTGGGCTACGACCGGTCTGCTTTTCGCTCAAATTAAGCCTATCTTGATAAAGCAGATATTAACGGCAGTCTTCTTGTGTATCATATGCAGTTATATATTATCTTGGTAATTAATAAATTAAGATTAATTATATGCAGGTAGGCTACAAAGTTTTCTAAATGCTGTACCAGTGGAGTGAAAAAGGACTGTTAACTACGGGAGGAAAAAAATAAAAAATTAATATTAGTTTTGAGGAAAAAAAATGGCGCAGCTAGTAACTGTCTCACGTACTGCGCTGTTCCTTTTCTTCAAATCAAATTGTCATTTTTAATTTTTTTTCTCAGGTAGTGAACAGTCATTTTTAGTCCACTAGTACAGCATTTAGAAAACTTTATAGCATACCTGCATATAATTGCTATAATTTATTAATTACCGAGGCAATATATAACTGCATATGGTATACAAGAAGACTTGTTCTACGTTCATGCTGCGTCAAGATGGGAGCAGATTTAACACTCTTTCCCTCAGCCTTCCCAAACGAGAAATTTTCTACAGGAAAACAGCGTCGGGCTGTAGTTTAGGAAAGTTCAAGAAATGTGAATAGTGCAAATAAAACTAAGCCTCAAACACCCCTCTCCATTCAAACCAACCCCTCTAAGAGCAGCCCATAAATCCACTATTGCATCACGACACTATTTCGTTAGGCTTGATATAATCAGTGCAATCATTGCCATCGCACGGAACCATGCAATCCAAAGCTGCTCGCAATATCCGCACAGAACGTAGTAGAAAGGAACTTTGATCAGTGATTGTTGCCCGGATGATTACGTGTGTGGCATCGAGATTCCATCTTTGTCGCGGCGTGCCACCCTTTGTGCGTCCCGCTAATCCGATGAAGCTCTCGGCATTGTCGTGTGTACATCACCTCTACCCCGGCAGCCAACGCGAATCACCGGCTTCTTTTCCATCCGCATTTGTTGTCGCCGGAACGAAGCCCGACGCGCTCGCGAGCACAGCCAAAGCTCTCCGAGGGCGCATCCTTCGAGGATTAATCTTCTCTCTTCCCGCAGCAAATCCTCCCCACGCTTCTTGTCCAATGGCATCCGCTGGCATCCACAGAGGGAGATGATTAGTTTTAGAATCGCGTCCGAAAGCCGGTTGTTCATCTGTGCGACAACGCCACGGTTGGTTATTGCGGCCTGATGCTGTGCGACTGCAGGCAAGCAGATGGCTTAGAGACGTACGTCTGGTTAGCGTCTTTCTCACTCATACATGCACTGCACTTCCATGCATTGTTGTTCCTCGCGGTTCTTAATATTTCATCATCGCGCGAGAGGTCGCGCCATACGTCGAGGATTCACGTGGAGAGTGTGTGACGTGATTCGAACGCCCCGCGTCGCGAAGACAGGATATATTAAATATGCAGTAGGTCTCAAAAATCGCGTCGTCGCAAGTAAAGAGCATCTGTCGGTGTGCGGTCAGTTTTTACGCGCACTGACTAAGTCGTGACTTTGTGCTTTATGTATTACATAAAGGCTTGATTTTGTGTCTTCCAGTTGGCAAAATCTAGAGCACAGATGCGAAATTTTTCACCATTTAACATCAAAAATACATTAAGTGGATGAAAAAAAGACAGCCATTTCAGTACAGTGAGCGCTGGGCTGAGATGAAATGAAAACTTCAAACTATAGGCGAGCTCAAACTGGAAAGTAGAATAAAGGCTGGAGTATAGAGACAGAACCTCTCATGGAACTGGATGAAATAATAAAACAAATAAGTTGACAAATTCAAAATAAATTTCGGAAATTCATGGCCCACATCTTTTTTTTCTTTAGCTTGTTTTGTGACACGTTAATGCTAACAAAATCTGAGACAAACTATGAACGCTTTGGCATTTTGCGTCTTTGGCGCTTGATCGAAGAAATTCGCCCCTTAACTTTTGCTTTGTACGCAGCGAAACGAGAGATGTACGACAAGTAACAACCAAAGTCCTGGCGCAGTTTTGTTTATTTGTTTGTTTTGTTGTGGACCTTGCAACCATGTCGCAGTACTGCGCGTACTCCCGGGGAATTCTTTACCAGTATCACGGAGCATCGAACAAATGGCTGTAGAGCGGCGTAAGACGAAGCGAGGCGGCGAAATAGGCCAGAATACGCACATGAGCACAAAGTGCTTGCTGTTTGGAGTCTTTAGGCGGTCCGCTTTTTCACAGAGCGCTGTAGGGCCGTTTCTTCGACGCTCACGGGGTACTATATTAAAGAACTGGCTGTGTGTACATTCGTGTTTCGAAGCAATTTTTCAGTAGGCCAAAACAGTTGTGAGAGTTTTATCATAGCGTTGCTGTATTCTGCTATCGCCGGCCGCTTAAAGCTTATGAGTAAATGGCAGCTGGCGATATCGAAGCACGGTAGCTCTATACTAAAGCTCTTTAATTTAAAACAGCGTTCCTGCACGTGCATCTCAAGGGCAGAACCACGACATGCGTCTCGCTTGTTCTGATGCACGCTCATGGCTTCCACTTTGAAACCTGACACTCTTAAGTCGAGAGACGGGCCTAATGAAAGCCAACCGCATACATGCACGCCCATGAGAACCCCTAGTGGCACCACGCCGCTTTACAAGCTACTTTGCTCGTAGACAACGTCGGAAGCGTGCACGCTCTTGCGGACACTCGAGCGATACGAGGGAGGGGCGTGCCGGAGCTTCGCGCTATAGCAGCCATGCACGTGGCCCGCGAGGCGTGCGAACATGTTGTCGTAACAGTTTGCGTGCAGCACTGCCAAATCGGCGGAGCACGTTAAAAGCCGAGTCGAACTTTGCGGGTCGTGTCTCAGTGGGCACTCTCGTCAAGAGCTTGTTGCCAGCACAGTGCAGTGCTAAGGTCCCGCTGGCTTCATGATTGAGCGAACCGAGCAGGCCTTACTGTGAGGTGTTTACTATATAGTCAACTTCCAGACACAAAGCATGTTTAATACGAGGGCACAACCTAGACGCGCGGTGCGAGAAAATTAAAGAAATTTATTTCAGATGTGAAAGAAAAATGAAACAAATCCCATAATTTGCTTTGGGCAGGAAGATTCAAAACAGACGGGAGGAGAGGGGTTAGGAATGTTTGCTTCTTCTGTGGAGAAATATGAAGCGAAGTGAGCCGTACCACGTCCAGTGTCCAGTGTTTTACCACTCGCCGCTTGGTCCATTTCGCAGCACCAACGAACGCCCGGGGTTGGTTATCCGTCACCGAAGAGCGACTCGGCAACAGACCACGCACAAGCGCTGCCTTTACATCAGTGCACGCATCTGTTGAGGCGAGGCACACGATTGCGTGAAGACAGAGCGCAAAGCTGCCTCGTCGATGCATTCTCTGGTCGGGGTGCGCTGCGCCCGCTCGTTCCAATGCGCGGCACGTGGCGCGGATTTGCGTCAGACCACCTTGCAATGGCCCCGCTGTCCCGGGACGATATCAGAGCGGGACACGTGCCTGCGGTGAGCACGAGAACCTCCGCGTGTAGCGCGCGCGCGCAACCCGCGATGACAATGGGAGGGGCGCGGAAGCACGTTTTGCTGGTGAGGCTGCCTAGGATACCGTGTCTGTCGTGAGAGTGGCCGTTGTTCGAAGAGGGCCCTACCTCACGCTGACATGATGCCATTTGTGTTCTTTTTAATTTGCGCATCCAGGCGTGAAAGTACCGTCCGGGTGGCGATCGGCGTCGCTGAATAGAAGCCTTGGCGAGCCTTAATTCCGCTGAATAATTCATCTCTCTCTTATGCCTGCGAATCTCATCAGGTCTCGCTTCTTGCTTGATTTGCCGCGGTAGGACCGTGTGACGATGTCCAGGGTGGTTTGGAAAGGCGCAAAAGCTGGGTTGTAAGTTTTTGTCTAGTGTCCAATATTTTTTGTTTGCTTTCGTAAAGGCGCGTTGTTCTTTCAGGGGCATTGAGCTCGTTTACGATTGGAAGTTAAAGATCGGGCACTGTCAGCATCAGCACTCGACATGCTCGAGAGTCTGCTGCGGTTCAAATCGCAGAGAATTAAACCGCACATAAGAATGACTGACGTATCTGTGTATTTCACACCTAAACTGTTCGCAAAAAAGGACGCTGTTAATGAGAACACTGCGTTAATTTTGACCAGATGGCCTTCTTTAATTAGTGCTAGAATCTGGTTGTAAGGCCGCTTTTACATTTCTACATTAACCGACGAGACTATCCAGACGATGAGATGTGTTATGTCTTCAAGGTTGATTAATTCTATCGTCACGTTCACTTCTTTGCAACCGTCCTGATCATATCGCGTCGCCTTAACACAAGAATTTACTGGTGACTATCGCTGTACTACTTCATTACCAAAAATATTCGTGCAATTCTTGTCACTGCGTTAATGTAGTTTATTTTAATCTTTTTTTCTTACAAAACAAATGAACTGTTAATCAAGCTATGAGATGAATTTTATAGCAGTGGCAGTTGACTGATACTGCTCTTTCTGCATTACATAATAAACCGTTTTAGCAACCCGATGGAAAGAACACAGACAGCAATAAAACGAATGACCACCGCAAGGGATCACATAAGCGCATATGAGTTCTCCTTTTGTACGTAACTCTTGCCCAAACCATGAACAATATGAAAACAGCGTTGTCTATTTCTACTGCCGACAAGCCTACTGCCTCGTGTTGTGTGCGCTTTTGCCCAAAAGTTGACTTTGCCTCTAAGCAGCTAGTAGTGCGGCAAAGCATGCTTCGCGAGGGCTAATTGGCGGCCGTTAGCACAAGGGCACCGGATGGCGGAGACCTTAAACAGCGCTAGTTGTAGAAAGGAGCGTGTATCGGTTTGACGGCGTTCGTAGTCAGATCTTTCTGACGTCACGGGGTCACGACGCGCATGGCTCGTTAGCGCTCCTTAGCTCATTCACTCGCTACGGTGGCACAGAAGATGGGTCCCCCGAAGCAGTACTCGGAAGTACAACTTCGCGAACGCGCACGCAAGTGATGACTGCGTGAAGATGGGAAATTACTCGCCCGTGAATCGCAGGCCTGCTAGCGATGCCGAGAAGATGAGACGACAGCGCCAAGATCGGGAAGTGCGCTCCCGTGAAGCCGAAGATGTCGAGCGCAAGAGAGCGAACCACGATGGTGCCGCTGGGGTGTTCGAGCGTCACTGCGACGCCAACCTGCACTCTAAATACGAAGAGAGTAGAAACGGAGTAAGCTTTCTTCTAACGCATTTATTTTACGGGGCAGGATATGCTGCTTCCCAGGCACTGGGGTAGATTCTCATCACTAAAAATACAGAATACTTAACGGTTGCCAACGGAAACAAATTCCCTCTTCAAAACATGCAAAGTTCTAGAAGTCATGAAAATTTTAACGGAGGTTTCAACCTGCTCTATTTCCTAGCCTCAAGACCTCTGGTGCTGCGTTTAAAAACCTAATCCCATTATTAACTGCGTCCTGTTACTATGCTTTGCAGCCGTAATTTATTTCCGTTGCCAAGAGTAAGCATTCCGTATATTTAGTAATCGAAATCTGCTCCGGAACTTGGGCAGCATACCCTGCTCCTAAAAGGGAGTGACCTAGAGGACAGCTTAATCTATTGTTACTCTCATATAGCATGTTCGTGTATAGCGTGTGTTCGA
This sequence comes from Amblyomma americanum, assembly GCF_052857255.1. Classification (NCBI taxonomy): domain Eukaryota; kingdom Metazoa; phylum Arthropoda; class Arachnida; order Ixodida; family Ixodidae; genus Amblyomma; species Amblyomma americanum. Next base: position 138,720,536 of record NC_135499.1, on the reverse strand, counting down.
ATTTGCATGTTTGGTCATCGACACACTCGGAAGATGCTGCTAATCTTTCATGGTTGCCTGACAATTTTTTCTGGATCTCAAGACGCGTGGCTTACGGGCTGGAGCAACCGCGTGAGGCAGTGTCAAACATTACGTCGGCCATAGAGTTGCCTGTAAGATGTCTACAACGCAGCATCAGTTCTGCAGTACACTCGTTCTTTCGCTTTGGCTCATGGTATGGAGCAGAGCAAGAAAGATAAATAAGAGGAACACCGTATACGTCAGGGTCAGCTTTATCGAGAACCACACGAACAATAGACTTCTCGTAAAGGCCACTCTTTCTGTCGCTAAGCCTGACATCCAGGGTCATTTAGGCCTACGTATTAAGAGCGCCGATTAAGGCTGCGCAATAGTGTACAGTAATATTTTGCCGTCTGCCGTTCGCGCATGTAAACAATGGAAGTGGCACAATCTCGTCAGTGGTGGGGCAGCCAGATCGACACTGCGAGCAACAAGAGATGTCATTGCTGGATATCCGTCACGTTAAAAAAAATATAGGAGTAAACTCGCTTGCCTGAGGTTTCTGATCGCACATTCCAGCAGCAAACTTCTGACTACGAGGGCCATACTTTGAACACATGGATGCCGCAGAAGTAATAAAGGAGCATTATGACTGAACCGTATGTATGAATTATACATATTCGTACAATCTAGTGCAATTAAAACAAAAAAAACACGTAGAACATGTTTCGCACCGCAAATTAAACGTTGGAAACCAGAATCGAACTCGACACTGCTCTAGCAGCCAAGGACACTAGCACAAGTGACCACAAAAGAAAAAATGAAACCACCGCAGAGGTAGAAACGGTAAAGCACCAGAAAAATAACTTATGTGTCACTTGACTTTCGCCTGAAGATGTGACTAAAATACGGTGCATCGAGCTGGACAGCTTTGGCTTACAGGTAGATATGCGTGCTTTTAATCAAGTCATAGTCCAAAGGCCGAGTCATTTGGGGCCTCTTCAAGTTGCTCGGCATCGTGGTGACGGGCACTGCTGCATCCATCGTACGCAGCCTACGAGTGCCGCAAGCTAAGCCACAGGGCCTCCGAAATATTTTGCATGTTATCTCAAAACACAAGCTTTTTCGATCTATGTAATCCGGGCGGGCACTCCTGCCAGCAGCGCTAGATGGCGCTGCAAACAGCAAAAGTTATGTACCATTCTGAGTTCTCAACGTAGAATTATTCCATCTCCCGCTATACACCGCGCTGCCCAAATTTTTTTAGTATGGATTTTCCTTTATCGACGCGCCTCCTGCAATAAACTTGCCATTTGGACGCCAAGCGCTTTAATGCGTGTTACTTGTGGTAAAACAAAAGTAACTTGCGTGGGGATAATTTTTTTTGACAAATGCCTTTTCATTAGTCAGGTCATCCAATATCGGTTAATGCAATGATGTACCGCATCCGCCCATTGAAAATTGCCTCAGTGACCTACAGCGAACACTCCTTTTTAATCCATACTGCGATCAATCTAGGACACTTGCACGTGACCCGCAGTATGTTTTGACGTCATGATCAGCCAAAGGGAGCACTGGCGAAGACACGGCGCGAACAAATATTTTCATCGTTGCCCCGTAGAACTTGCTCTTTCGCTAATGACCACGCCGATAAGACTCCCGAGGTAGCCTCGTTTGTTAACCGAAGGCAAGCTACTCCGCGTTGTGTTACCCGAAACCTAATCAGCCACCTTCTCAACGCGTTCGTCTCAGGCTACGGGGGGGGGGAAGGGGGGGGGGAGAGACCTGCGGGCTCGCACCTTCTCCTTAGAGGAATCAATTCCCCCGCGTTTGTGGTCTTTCTCAAAGCTCGGTCGAAGCCAAGCTGGGTCCTGCGGCACACACCGTGGGCTCCCGAGGTCTCTCGATAACCCGGTGATTGGCCGCGCCACAACGTGCCTGGCCCATCAATCGAATTTTCCCGAAAGCTGAGAAAAAGCGCGCGCGGCCACTTAAGCCAAACAAGCCCTTCGACGACTGGGCGGCGGCCTCGTATCTCTTCCAGTGTGTATGAGCGTATACGCGTGTATGTATTTATACATACATGTATATAGGAAGTCGTAGGCTGTGGACTTCTCCGCTAAACCTCGCTGCTCGGCCGGGCGGCACTGCCACACGTATCTTTCGGAAACAGCGCCGCCCATGCAGCGGCCGCGGTGGAAACTAAGTTACGTTACGAGCAAATCTCGTTTGCATCGGTCGCCAGAAGCGTTTGGGTGGGCCTCGGGAAACGCATTAAGAGGAAGAAACCACCGGTTCCTTTCCCAGATCAAAGCGCTGTTCAGCGCTAACGCCGAAAAAGAAAAATATCCTTGTCGTTTTATTTTTCTATTGCTCTTTTTGTAGGGCTCTTCATCTATCGAAAAACTGCGCTTATTGCCAAATTAGGTTAATGTATTTTCCAGCTGCTCATGAATATTTGCAATTAACTCAAAGAAACATATTACGGTCCTTTCATCTTTGCCGTCTACTAGCACGTTTCCGTTTCTAGCGTAAGAAAATAAAATTCTCCCCGACGTTTATTTAGCATACATTTTTGAAACTCCGATCGACATCGACGACATTCACCGCGAATGTTTAGCTACATCCTAAACTGATTTGTGCTTGGTGAAGAGCACGCAAGTTTCCGCGGCCTTATCAGATTTCCGGCACTCGAAGGTAAATATTTCTTCGGAAAAATAAGACCACGCCAGCGGCTACTTTCACGTGCAGCCGTGATCATCTAAGGCAGCAGTTTTAAGTACATATTAAACTAATGTGAAAAAACCGCATACATATAGAACCATAAGATGTAATTCTAAATAACGTCGAGCTAAATTAAACAAGGGGTCGATATGCGCTGTTCATTTAATATTTCTTTGATTCTGGTTTAATGTTATCAAAACCAAGGACTAGAAATGAAAAAAAAATGCTTCACGTGTTATTAAAGTTCACAGCGCGAGACGCAACGCTGGCAAATTTCTCGCACAGCTTGTGTCCCTTTGGAGCCTATTCTACATTATCACTTTTTTTTGTAGCGATAGCTATATTACGGTAGCATTTCCAGCCTTCAGCGTGGCTGCGCCGCCGCCACACCGTGGCTGCGTCGCCACGCTGTCACGTGGTTGGTCACGTGGTGTGGAGCAGCTGCCGGCGGCGCGGCGCCGTGGCTGATCACGTGGTTGGTCACTTGGTTGGTCACATGACCAAGTTCCACTCGGTTAGCTGTAGCTGTCGCGTCACTTTGAGTGTAACCAAAGCTAAACCACCGCCAATTTTTTCTCACTATGGGCGGCTGAGATTTGGTTTACAAGCAAATGTTTGTAGCATCTCCTAGCCAATCTGTGTGCATATAGCAGAACGTAGACGTTCGCTGAAATTGCTGACTTTATGCAGCGTCAGCTGTATAAATATTCCCCCCCCCCCCTAGCGATTTTCGCGGTCGTCTGCATTTAAATGACGTCATCACATAGCGTGATCACATGATCCATTGTTTTCGGTCACGTGATCGATTGTTTGATTATTCTTATTTGTGACTCGCTAATCCATATTTCCTTTACAGATGTGCATTATGCTGAAACTCGTGTCAGTGCCCTGAGAGAGAAATCTATGGAACGTAATGGCGGTTTGGTTTTCGAGGAGCTTCATAGCATATGGTGCAACTAGGGGCATACCGATCTCTATGCTGGACAGCACCTGACCTAAACAGCCGTACGAGAGAAAGGGAGCTAGCTTCGCGGCTCCATGGCAGCAACGCAGCCCAGGAGGCTGGAAGGAGGGATCGGGCGGGCAAACACGGGAGCGGATAGCGGCAGGGAAACAAGCGGACACAAAACCAGGAAGCGGTGGCGCGAGAGCGCGTCTGTGCCGCGGGGCGGTAACAGACGCGCTAAGTGAGTTTGCTTTCGGCGGCGCTCGAGCTCAGGCGCGCAACAACGTTCGGCACAGCTTCCTCGCAGCACACTCGCGGCCACGCCCCTTCCTTTACTCTTGCTGCTTCGCCGCTCTTCGCCCTGCGCTGACAAGTGTGTGTGTGTGTGTGTATCCATACACACACACACAAGCACACGAGTAAGTGTGTGCGTGCGCGCACTTATGTGCTGCAGAGTGCAGCGCCGCGTTGCGCCATAACCGCGGACCGATGCGTCTGCGTGGAGTTGACTGCACACTGTCCACACAAGACTGTTGCGAGACACGGCATTGGCCTGAAAAAGTGGAGGTGCCTCCACCACCCATGCGTGGAGGATCAACTCCAGGGCTCACATGAGGATGCAATGCTTCGCGCCCTGCATTAAGGCGACAAAGTGCCATTCCCAACCTGTGCCTCCTTGACACACCTTGACAACACCCTATCCAAGGCCCACATTTGGCTCGTACCGTACTCTAAGGCGAAAAAGCGGCAGTGGCACCAGTTCTTCCAGCATTCCTGTAAGGAGGACCCACTCCGAGGCCCACGTGGTCCACGACTGCATTCTACTCTAAAGCGAAAAAGTGGCGACAGCACCTGTGCGTCCTCTACCTTGATAGGAGGGTCCACTCCAATGTTTCCATGGGGTTCCTACTGCGACCTACTCTATTGTGTAAATGGTAGGTATACGGCACCTGTGCCTGCACAACCCTTGTAAGGAGAACCTTTCTATCCTAGGTTAATCTCTAACGCTTTGCGCACTACTATTAAGCGAGAAGAATGCAGTTGCACCGGTTCCTCCAGCATTTCTGTAAGCAGGACCCACTCAAAGGCCAACATGGGGCTGCAGTAATTTGTGCCCATAATCTGCCCATAGGATTATGTGACTTTTTACATCTTACTGGACTCCATGCCTTTTTGTAACCTATTAACGTAATAACGTTCATTAATGGCATCACGTTATATGCCGTGCGGCACATTTAGCGTCCTAAATAATAATAATAATAATAATCTATGCGTAAATCGTGGCAGCGGTAATGCAACTCATTACGTAAGCCGGCTGTCTTTCGCTAGATAAACGTAAAGCATTGATGCATGGGCAGCGCATTTGACGCACGGAAAATTGCGGGAAGCGCGCTTACTGCCGGAACAGGTCTACGCCAGCTCCAGTCTACGGTGAGCTCCTCTGCGTGGCGCTCTCGCCGGCGGTAACTTCAGAGGCGTGCTTTTCTGCTGGCGCATTGCCTCCTCATCTATGCTTTGTGACAGAGTATATAAAACACAGAGCAGGGGGCACCGGCCACAGCCGCCTCTGCTGCTCCAATCGCATTAGCGAAGAGCTAAACGCTGCGGCTCCGTATATGTGTGCGTGCGCGCGCGTGTGATCGATTGTGCGCGCCGCGGTGTCGATGAAAGCAAAGAAATAAAGAGAGGAGGGGGGGGGGGGGGTTAGAAGGTATTGACGGCGGCAACTGCGCACGGCGCAAAAAGCTTTTTGGCGCTCCGTCATTTGCTGTTTGTCCACGGAGCCGCTGAAATGGCGGCGCCGCCTCTAGCTGCCGCACTCCTTCCCTGCCGCCCACTCTGCCCGCCTGTTTTTTATTTGACTTGTTTTAGTGTTTTCATCTAATGCCAGCGTCTCCTCGGGGCATGTTGCTCAGCACAGACGCACGCGCAAACACAAACTTACAGAGACAGGTGCGCCCGGCCCGATGAACGCCGTCTTGGGGCATTTAGCGAGCTTTTACCGCCCTCAACGTATATGGCGTCCCCAAACTGTTCCCGGCTTTGTCGCCCGCATAGCACACTATGCTTCGAAGTGCACTCGTTCTCTCTCTGTTGCTCGTGTGTATGTGTGCGTGTGTTACGTATGTTGCGCGTGTTTGAGCGCCTGTGCAGGTTATGGGCGGAGCACGACGACCTGCCCTTTCTACTTCGGCCGAGTTTGTGACGCGCCGACGAAAGCCTTGTTTGAAGAGCTGGTTAACCGTCCTCCTCCTCCTCCTTCGTTGTCTTCGTCGCGCCCCAGAGTTGCGTTATTCAATTCGCATGCGCGCCCCGTGACGTGCCTTTGATCGTCCCGACCTGGTATTGCGGCCCGAGGGCCGGGAAAGGAGGAGGGCTCCGCACCATGCGGACGTGCTTACCGTCCTCAAATCGGTGTTGACAGCCCGCCGGGCCACGGCCGACGTTGGTGCAAATGCGGTTTTAATGCTTGGCAGCGTTCCTGGCGTGCTCGTTGCATCATCCGGTGGATGCAAAGCTCTCGACACGAGATTAGCAGTGAGCTCCCTTTGGCAAAAAAGAAACTTGTACCAAATGCACCCTGCTAGAAAGGCGTTCATCGGAGTCACTATATGGTGGACAGCACCCAGTATAGTGGCCCGGAGCGTCATTCCGCCCCTCCTTTATCCCCTCCCGAACCATATACTGATGCGCCGCTTCGCTGTGGCGCCAGCTTTGAGTATTAACGCAGGTATTTTCGTATACTGTCGAAATAAAAATCTTTTCTTTTTTTTTTAGTGAGTGGTGCACGAAAATGAAAATATTTGCATTATGTATACTTACTGAAAATACTTTATTTTTATTCATGTAAGGAGCTGAAAAGCAAGCACATGAGAACTTTTGCAAAAAAAAAGAGACCAATAATGAAGAAGTAGACGCCGAGAATTTTTTGTGACATGAATCAATGTTTGGATTGACAGTGTGAAAATGAATACGATGAATACACTGCATACAATGGGCTACCCGCACCGGATGCCACACCACAGGGGTGCGACTGCGTGACCACTCCGCACACATAGCCCGTGCCTTAACTGCGCCTCGCGCTAACTTTCCAAAAGCAAGCAGAGCGAAGGTTTTCAGGAAGCGCGCGTTTGTGTTCGTAGCCATTTCACATCCGTGCAACCGAGCGGGTGGCGGGGGAGGGGGGGGGGGGGCAGGGACCCCGTACGGCTATCCTGCATGGGCTGCATCATTCTGTGCGTAAGCATTACCCATGTCAGCTATGGTGGTGGTGAAAATGTCTTTATGGCACGTTGAGCGAGGGATTGACGTGGTCGGGGCCCTATAGCCACGGAATCCGTTGGCTGATGCTGCCGCCTTTGCTCGGTCGCGGAGCCGGACTGGTCCTCGAGCTGCGAGTTGGTCACAGCGGCCTCCCACGTGCACTAATTTAGGATTGAACTGACAGGCCCAGACCATATGATATAGTTTTGGAGATAACGCCACAGAAGCGGCATACCCGAGGAGGAGAAGGACTTTAACGGAACAGGAGAGGTCTGCCTAGTTGTCGGCCCGATACAAAGAGTCTGCGTCTACGGCATGTAAGTTGGATGGATTTGGGAATGTCTGTTTGTAGGCATCGGAAGTGTTCTTCCTGTGTTTTGTTGAGGGCCTTAGTCGGAGGAAGATATTGCCGGTGTGCTATATTATAGTCTTGGGCATTATCCATGTAGGTCGTGAGCATGTTTGAGTGGGCGTGTTCGTCGGGAGGACGTGCAGGGTCCCGGGGAAAACCGCTCGGATGACAATCGAGAGACTTGGCCTACTACTGGAGATGTATACCGGATTGCCGGACGCTGGCAGCGCATGCGTAGTGGCCCCACGTGACCCGCCCTTGCCACTGCGCGTGCGCAGGAGGCGCCCGCAAAAGCGGTAGATGTCTACGGCGCTCTGTACGCTGCAGGATGCGTGCCTCATTAAACAACGATTTCTTCAGCCACCGGAGGGGAGCTGCAACGGGTGAGCAGACCGTCCACCGTAAGCATATGTTCATGAACAACAGCAACTGTTGCGAGGCCCCGGTCCGGACTGGCAGTGTCAACATAGAACATGCCCTCGCGCAGATAATAATAATAATAATAATAATAATAATAATAATAATAATAATAATAATAATAATAATAATAATAATAATAATAATAATAATAATAATAATAATAATAATAATAATAATAATAATAATAATTTCCGGAGCCATTCACTACGGCGTCTCTCATAGCGTGAGTTGCTTTGGGACGTTAAACCCCTATAAACCTAAACCTAACCTATTATTATTATTATTATTATTATTAATATTATTATTATTATTATTATTATTATTATTATTATTATTATTATTATTATTATTATTATTATTATTATTATTATTATTATTATTTAGCCGCCGCGGTGGCTGAGTGGTTATGGCGCTCGGCTGCTGGCCCGAAAGACGCGGGTTCGATCCCGGCCGCGGCGGTCGAATTTCGATGGAGGCGAAATTCTAGAGGCCCGTGTACTGTGTGTCAGTGCACGTAAAGTACCCCAGGTGGTCGAAATTTCCGGAGCCCTTCACTACGGCGTCTCTCATAGCCTGAGTTGCTTTGGGACGTTAAACCCCTATAAACCTACACCTAACCTATTATTATTATTATTATTATTATTATTATTATTATTATTATTATTATTATTATTATTATTATTATTATTATTATTATTATTATTATTATTATTATTGTTGGTTTTGGGGAAAAGGAAATGGCGCAGTATCTGTCTCATATATCGTTGGACACCTGAACCGCGCCGTAAGGGAAGGGATAAAGGAGGGAGTGAAAGAAGAAAGGAAGAGAGAGGTGCCGTAGTGGAGGGCTCCGGAATAATTTCGACCACCTGGGGATCTTTAACGTGCGCTGACATCGCACAGCACACGGACGCCTTAAGCCCCAACTCGATGGACACATCCTACGCGTACCAGCGGAGCGCCTACGCGCACGGGCGTACGCTGGATCCTGTCTGCGCATGCGCAAAGCGCGACGCGCGCGCAGGCGCGAGCAGGGGCAGATATCTGTCCATGTCAAATATCCGCGCCTAAGCGCGCGCGCTTGCGCGCGCGTCGGAAGCGGGGTCCGGTTTACAACAATAGGAGGACGGCGGGGGCTCTCGGGGACTCTTTTGTTTATGGCTTGAACCTATCCCAGGTTCCTGGAACTTTTCTTCGCGGTTTAAGTTGTCCTTTCAGCGCCCCCCAAATCCCCTTTCTTCACGCTTGAAATTCCTTCGGTCGGCTCGAGAGGGAGAACGCCCCAGCACAGGGAGCATGGAGGTGTATGACTTTTTTCGACGCTTGGCACGGCGCGGCGCTGGGCGCGTAGGCGCTCCGCCGTACGCCTAGGATGTGTGCATCGAGTTGGGGCTTTAGCGTTTTTCCTCCATAAAAACGCAGCCGCCGCGCACGTTTTTATGGAGGAAAAACGCTAAAGCCCCAACTCGATGCACACATCCTAGGCGTACGGCGGAGCGCCTACGCGCCCAGCGCCGCGCCGTGCCAAGCGTCGAAAAAAGTCATACACCTCCATGCTCCCTGTGCTGGGGCGTTCTCCCTCTCGAGCCGACCGAAGGAATTTCAAGCGTGAAGAAAGGGGATTTGGGGGGCGCTGAAAGGACAACTTAAACCGCGAAGAAAAGTTCCAGGAACCTGGGATAGGTTCAAGCCATAAACAAAAGAGTCCCCGAGAGCCCCCGCCGTCCTCCTATTGTTGTAAACCGGACCCCGCTTCCGACGCGCGCACAAGCGCGCGCGCTCAGGCGCGGATATCTGACATGGACAGATATCTGCCCCTGCTCGCGCCTGCGCGCGCGTCGCGCTTTGCGCATGCGCAGACAGGATCCAGCGTACGCCCGTGCGCGTAGGCGCTCCGCCGGTACGCGTAGGATGTGTCCATCGAGTTGGGGCTTAAGGCGTCCGTGTGCTGTGCGATGTCAGCGCACGTTAGGTAGCGCTGCATGATTTTCCACGTTATCAGGCGCGTGCCTGAAACTCATTTTTTTTTTTTTGGTTTCGTTATGCATGGCGCATACCAACTAGCCCGCATTTCTATAATGCTACTGCGGCAATCGAACCAAAGCAATTGTATTTTCCGGGCCCCGACAGCAGTGCAGCGCATTATTTCTTCATGGCATTTTAATTAATTCATTCAGATGAGATAATATAGGTTCGAAGAGTGCAGCATATGCTCTAGGTTTTTTTCATAAGGTATAACGTCTAGGAGCGGTATGGAGACTCCCAGAGATATGTGAGGTAGGGAATGACCAATTCCGCATATATGAGCACTAACTCATTAACGCTATGCTCTTTAGGCGGAGCCCTTAATAATCATGTTAAACAAAGTCCAACAACTTGTGCCAGCGCACATAACCAAGCTAAACCGTCTGTCATTTTTTTCCCCGTGCACTCAGTCATTTTCTCGCGAGCTGCCTCTGGCCTCGATTTTGCTTCCAGCGTCCGCAGAAATAATGGGAAATAAGAGCTCGTTGCGTTCCCGTGCTAAAAAGGAGTTACTTTTTTTATATTCTCTGTCTGCGTGCCGAAAGCTAAGCGAAAACAGATGCTTTCTTTATACGCGCATACACACCATCTGTGGCAGTTTTGCCTCGGGCAAGCGATGCGCGCTTGTGTAACCAGCGGTGTATACCCCGAGGACCGAACACCCCATGAAAACCGGCAGGCATACACAGACCCCGAGTTCTCGCCAGGACACCGCGGAAACCTTGGCCACGTTGGAGGAAGGAGGAGAAGCTGCGGCGCAGCGAATGCAGCGCCCCTGCCGCTAATTGTTTGCGCCCGTTGTTTTAGCAAATGCTCATCGGCATGCATAATGAAGCAGCGGACGCATGCCTGTGGTCCCGCGATGCCGTGCGCGCACACACTCACACACTCACACGCGCACAGCCCGAGCGCGCGCTCCGTCCCGTCGCCAGGCGAGGCGGGCGCGCGCATTTCCCTAATTGCCCTAAGTGAGCCCGGGGAGAGGACGACGCGGCTGTGATGTCCCGGGGGCAAAGCCTGCGCTCCTCGCCCTCGATGCGGATGCTCTCCTCCTCGTCTTGGGCGCCAGACACCCTCCTCTCCCACCTGCTCTCCCCCTCGCAGCTGTTTAGCCGCCGCGCGCCAATTTGCATTGGAAACGGTCGCGTCAGACGAAGCGCCGCTCGCGTGCTGCGTGCGAGGCTTGGAAAGCGCGAAGAGCGCTAGGTGGCAGTAGTGTGCGCGGGACGCAGCATAGAGCGAAGATTTCTTTTTCTTTTTTTTTTCGGGCGATAGCTGCAGCGGTATTTTTAAGAAACCGCCATATCATTCGGTGATAAATGCGCATCTTCCACGTGTGGTATACGCTTTGGTGTAGAAAGCTGACTCCTAGCAGAAGAAAGCGCGAGCGGAGTCGCCATGTGCAATTTAGCGGTACTTTAAGACTTGAGTTGCGCCCTGAACGGTATTTTCTTTGTAATAAGGAAGTGAAGATTGTTCCTATAGTTGGGGAGCTTCCGTGTTCGCGGGGTTTAAATGCATACCAGACGACTTTCTGAGCGATTACTGTGTCCGGATCTCACGCACTCACAAGTGAAATATACCGTTAGTTTGCGCGCAGTAAGGTTCCCTCTCAAACGCCAGCTCCTAGTATTCAGGACGAGTCGTCAGCCACGGAAGAAAAGGGTTGAGAACAAAGAAGCACTGTTCGAGTAACTCGTTGAGTGCACAATCACACGGGACCTGCGCCGTTTTGCAAACACCTTTGCACAAAAGGCTTAAGCGAGGATAAGAGCTTTACAGTGAACCCACATAAAGGAGAAGCCCTTTATCCGCTCAGCCCTGTTTACCGAGTGAGTGACGTGCACTATACACAGCACACGTTTTCGACAATGGGTCCACGCATCCCCGTCCACGATTCTTGTCGGGGCGCGCCGACTCCGACGACAGGACGTTTGTCGCTCGTCTTCGTGAACACGGAGCCAGCCGGTCGCGAATTCAAATAAACAGCCCAGCGAAGAAGCAGGGGGTGAAAAAGAAAATTCGGACGACTCCTTTCGCGAGCGGCAATATAATTCCACTTCCGTGAACTACTGCACACAGTCCGCGCATGGCCGCGTGCTACCCTCCTATATACTTCATACCGTTATAAAAGAACGTGGCTTTTTCGCAGAAGGGGTTTGTTCGTGCGCGTGGGGTCTGCAAGGGGTAGCATAAAGGAGTCTTATCTCGGTCGCCAGAAAGAGGCACGAACTTGAGATCGCACGCCTCTAGCTGCGTGTATGTAGCATGTTCGCTTTTTGGGAGGCAGGCGCCTCTAGCGTGTTTCAGTGCGTAGCGCTGGCTTCTCCAAAGCTGCCAGCGAAGCAGCGGGGCGTCGTCAAGCAGCACAACGGCGGGTAATTTGCTCAAAAGGTGCGGGGGGAAGGAGGCGTGGTGTTTCCTCAGAGTCCGCAGGGCGGCAGCGAAGAGGCCGACGCGACGCATCCTACCACCACAAACACCATCCCTCCCTCAATCTGCACCCCCTTCCAGCTTTGGAGAGAGCAGCTAAGCTATACAAGGGGGCGCGACAATCGGAAAAACGTTGCTCACCGCAGTCTTCACATGCATGCATGCATACGATGTGAGAAAAAGAAGAAAGAGAACTAGAGAGTGTACATAATGGGATCGAGACGAAATGCGCCAGCCGGAATGAACAATGCGGCGCGAGAAAGAATTGAGGGAGATGAAGAGGGTGCGTGCCTGAAAACGCCGTGCTTGAGCGGTGTGTATGCTTGTGCATGTGTGCGTGTGTGTGTGTGGGGGGGGGGGGGGGGGAGTGGGAGAACAGCGGTGTGCGGTTCCTGCCTAGGCGTCAAGCGCGTACCGCCGCGGGCCCCCACAGATAATAGACAGACAGAGACGTGAGCGTCTGTGGACGGGCGTGCTGTTTGCTCACTGTTTTGACTGGTTTTGACAACTTCCCCGGCACGTCGCCCACTCGCAGCCTCTTTTTGTGCGCGCGCCCGAATTGCTGGTGGCTGTGGCCGAGCTGAGCCTAGCGCCATCTGTTTCTCTCTCTTTCTCCATTTGGACCGGAGGAGGAAGAAAAGGGGCAAGCCGCGCAGGTCTGTCATCCGTTCATCACAGACGCCGAAGTTGAAGGGAGCGCTGTGTGAGTGACTGCGTGCAGTACCAGGGTGGCGTGGCATGCGCGGTTTCGGCTGTCGCCGCCGGGCAAGCGGGGAAACCCGACGCCTGGGCCGCGCCCGGCCAGGTTCCCCGCCCCACACAGAGCAGAGGGAAACGGTTGTGCTCGTGTGCAACACACAGACACACTCACGCACCCTTTATACGAACATACTGTATATACTAAGGATGTGTAACCCTGCAGTACCCCTCTTGACACGTCCGCGACTATTCGATCTGTCCATTTGTTGGGCGCGAATTAGAGCGGAGTTTTCCGCTGTGGCGACCTACCTACGCAAGTCCCTCTCTCTGCAACCAAGCCGCGACGTCGGGAATATACGGGCTGATGAAATTCATGTGACGCCAAGCTTCGACACTTGGCTGAGGAAACGCGGACATTGTACGGTGCACGTGTGTCGTGTGTGCGCAGAACGTCCGGAGGCAGCGCTGCAAGCGAGGCACCCACACTACCTTTAACGTCGTCTTCACTTTCATATTTCGAAGTGGGACATGAGTGCCCCCCCCCCCCCCAAAAAAAAAGAGCGTCTGAATAGCTGCGTTCACAATTATATAACATTTCATGTAACTTTTCATTTCGTAAAAAAATAATACGTGTGGAGACGCCTGCAGCGCTTGAAGGGCCACACCAAGAGCTTCCAGTGGAGCAACAGTCCGGTAAAAAAAAACCTGCGGTTTAACTACTGCTGAACCTGGTTAGAGAGCGAAAGCTGTGGTGTATCGGGCAAGTAGACGCAGCTTGGCGTCTGTAACGTCGACTGCGTTCCGAACATTGGATAGATTGCGCGCCCACCCTGCCACCATGGCAGGTGGCAGTTAAATTAATGGTTCATCGCGAGGGGTTGGTCACCGAATGAACGCTGCGGCCTATTATACCGCCTTCTACCGGCGAATCGAAAGGTCAAAGGTCAACGGTCAAGCGGTGTGACACCAAGTTGGACCACATGTGGTAAGGCCTATAGCCACACTTGACCTCTGGCTCACTTGAAGGTCAACCGGCAACGCACGGCGAAATCTGCTTTAACTAGCGTAGTGAAGCTTTCGCTACAAAAAAAGAGCTGAGCCCGCAGACAGCTCAGCTCAGCTGAGGGCTCGTTGAGAGCTCGCACGTCAAGCATCAAGTCCCGTAGCGCAAATAGCTTCTGTAAACTTACGTTTCGAGAGCATAACAGGCCCCTTTGTACACCCATATCAGCTACCAAAGTTCCGGTGACGACGCCGTTCTTAATAAAGGAAAAAGAGCCTCTAGACCTCACTACCTCCGCCTCACTGTCCCACAAAGGAACAGCACATAGGCTGTCGCGAACAGGAGACGGGCGACCGATTCGCACGCCCTTCTGCAAACTCCTCCGGGGTGCACAGGGCCCCAGGGCTGGTCGCGCAGCGAACACGAAGCCGTGCCTGTTGTGAGTGTGTACGTCACCTCGCGGCGAACAACACATAACCAGCGCCACTTGGCACCAAATCATGCGGACGCGCCCCCCGTCCGCGCATCCCGCGGGACCTCCCCGACTAGCCGCAGCTATGCTTGCTGCCCAGGGTGTTAGGTGCTCTCCCCCCAATCTCATCTCTGTTCCCCCATCTCTTTGGGTGCAGTGAGCGTTGTTCACGAAAGCGAGAAATACCAGTTGGCGCAGCATCCCGCCCAACGCGTATCCTGTTTCATCTCCTCCGCACGGGGTTCGGGCTCCGGCAGTAGGGAGGCGTAACGGGGGGCATCATGTCGCCTTGGGCCATGAAACTCGATTCTGGCAGCGTCAATGGGGCTAATTTTTCACTCGTCGTCGCCTCTGGTCGGATGCTGCTTTCCCCCTCCTTGCCCCGATCACCAACGCCTCTCGCCCTAAATGTGTACTCTCTTCTCTTTCTTTCCTCCTCGTTCTCTTTTTCTATGGGAGGACGCGGTCCTTCTTGTAATGCGCTTATAGTTAACACGGAACGCTGGCAACAAAAGCTGTGGAACGCTTGTGTGAACCGCTGTTGCTGCTGCTATCTCCCCTATGCATTGTCAGGAGAAACTGTGTTACGCTGGTCATCGATTAAGGATATGCAATATGTGTAAGTTATTCCGTAGGACAACGATCCAGCCACTTGCAGCTTGCAATGTTCACCGTAGTCTTGTTCCGTTTGTCCTCTACAAATATCGAAAGCAGTGGCTCAGTTATGAAGCTTTTGCTTACGGGAAGGAATTCAAGGAAGGAAACCAAGAACGTTGAATTGTGCTGTTGTTAAGAAATTTCTTCGTTTTTGTTTATTTGTAGGATCTTTTGCACGATATTTTATTCGCAGGTCTTAGCGTCACCATATTCACGACCAGGTGGCGCGTGAAATATTTGAGGACTTTTTGAGTAAAAAGAAAGGAAGCGCATGTGTTCGCTATGCACCTTTGTAGCCCTTCGAAGAAATGAAATTTCCTATCTTGAAAGTTTCTTGCGAAGGCATGTATCGGTCGAGGTTCCTTCCTTTCATGGCTAGCGTTCGGTCCGCTAACTAATGGCCGTTGTTTGTTGTTCTGGCTTTTGTTATTTTTGCTTTGTTTTGTTTTTAGTTTCTTTCTACGTTCCTGACTGCTTTTGCTTCGAACCAATGCTCGCCACTGCTTTTCCTGAGAAATTTGTTTTCCTTTCTTTGGTTTCGCGTGCAATTGAATAAGAAAAAAATCCTGGCTACGTACCTGCGCTGCACACACAGACGCACGCACACGCGCACACAAGGAAAGGAAAGGAACGCAAACGCAAAACGGCAGTCAAACGAAGTGAACACGACGCGAGACCAAAAGGAATAAGTGGCTGGTGCAGTCCTTGCCGACATTGATGGTAAACCCGCGAAAAGCGTGGTTTGCGGTTATCAGAGGTAACGGGCGCTGATCAGGGCTCGAACTGAAGCGACTCGCACACTAATTAGAGCGACTTCTCATTGCTGGATTTCGCACTGCGGTCACTCGGGAGAGCCAATTGACGATAAGGGCGCCGCCAGGGTGCTTTCTAATCCCACTTTATTTTAATATTTGAACAGGCTAATAATTAAGGCTAGCACATGGGCCAATTGGCTGATCATATCTGAAATGTACACGCTACTTATGATACACAATAGAATACAAAGCTGGACAGAACGGCGCACGCCACAAGCGCACCACGAATATATAATTATAATATAATTGGCTTTTGGGGAAAGGAAATGGCGCAGTATCTGTCCCATATATCTTTGGACACCTGAACCGCGCCGTAAGGGAAGGGATAAGGGAGGGAGTGAAAGAAGAAAGGAAGAAGGAGGTGCCGTAGTGGAGGGCTCCGGAATAATTTCGACCACCTGGGGATCTTTAACGTGCACTGACATCGCACAGCACACGGGCGCCTTAGCGTTTTTCCTCCATAAAAACGCAGCCGCCGCGGTCGGGTTCGAGCCCGGGAACTCCGGATCAGTAGTCGAGCGCCCTAACCACTGAGCCAACGCGGCGGGGCCACCACGAATAGTCCTAGCAGGCTTTTTAATTCATTTACTGGCTGGATTATAGTTTTACAACGGTGCATGTTTGTCTAGGAACGGAGATTGAAATTCAGTGATGACGGCGACACCTCTAAACCACATATAAACGCTCGGCGTTAAATTAAACCGGAGATGCAACGTGTGTGACTTGGACGTCATTTTCTGGATTTTCATCAGCACATTCTTTGACTAGCTCTAGTCAATGTACGAGGAAATTCGCGTTGCAGAGCTTGAGTTCAATCGTATCTGAGCCAGCGACGGCAATGTGCGCTTCGGGCAAGTCTTCGGGCAAGATGGTTTGCTTCCGAGCTGTATACAAAGCCCTTAGAGCATCCCTAAAGAGCAGAGAATTCTTTAAAATGTTATAACAATATATCTAACGTCTAACAGAGCTTTGGGGATTCGGGGTTGCTGTTAGCTCTACACTACACAGCCGAAAAGCAAAATCATCTGGCCTCAAGACTTTTGAGCCAGGCTGTACGTGCTGCGCCACTGTTTGTGGGTGCATACGGACGGGAACCGGGGTCGAGCGGGAGGGTAGTTTTTCTTGTTTTATTTTAGTGTTAAGGCTGTTTATGAGGCGCCGAGAAAAAGAATGATATTTGCAAAGGAGACATTCCAAATGGGATTATGGTGTAGCGACCAGCCACAACGTTGAATGATGGTCTCCACGTCACTATCAGCCAAACAAACGATGGGGACGAAGAACGCGCGTGATACTTCCGGACACAAATAAAAAACAAAAAAGCACCTTTTACTCGGTTTAGAGCCCTACGGCTGTGTACGAGTTAACATCGCGCGCGCCTTTTACACGTGTGGATGCGCGCACCTGCGGATTTCATTCGACTACTGATCCGGAGTTCCCGGGTTCGAACCCGACCGCGGCGGCTGCGTTTTTATGGAGGAAAAACGCTAAGGCGCCCGTGTGCTGTGCGATGTCAGTGCACGTTAAAGATCCCCAGGTGGTCGAAATTATTCCGGAGCCCTCCACTACGGCACCTCTCTCTTCCTTTCTTCTTTCACTCCCTCCCTTATCCCTTCCCTTACGGCGCGGTTCAGGTGTCCAACGATATATGAGACAGATACTGCGCCATTTCCTTTCCCCAAGAAACCAATTATTATTATTATTATTATTATTATTATTATTATTATTATTATTATTATTATTATTATTATTATTATTATTTCATTCGTGCTCAAAGGCTACAGAAAGGAAGAACCATGCAGCGACCACCACGACATTAAGCTTAGCGGGCCTCTTGCTTAATGGAAACGACGCGGCGTTGTAAAGTCGGTAGGAAACAAAAGTGGTGAATTATGTTTGAATTACAGTTTGCTCGGTATAGCTTGCTTACTTACGTAAAGAGTTAGAACGAGCGAAGACATGCAGGACGAGAGAAAGAAGTGACACACACGTTGTGGCTCCGACAATTCTTTATTACCATTCTGGGAAGATTCGCACAAAACGGTGAAAAGGGTAAAACCCTTTCCGTCATATACCAACGAGCCCGTGTCTACCCGTTTTTGTTTATATTTATTCCGTCGGCAGTCGTAACTAGAGCCGTTCTAAATGACAATGAATTTAATATCAATAGCCACTGTGTTCCAAGAAAAGGACGGGAAACAGTTTTTTAAGAGATACTAACACATATATTAAGAAACAGGAGTGTTTTAAGAGTCACGAACTAAATGAGCAACACAGTTATGCACTTTTATTGATGTTGCAGCGCATTCAAGCAAGTGCTTGAAAACAAGGCGCGAATAAAAGACGCCTTACATGCGTCTACTGAATATACCGGGTGTTTCGACGAGCAGATTCAAAAATTTCTATTAGTAGAAAGAGTGCAACAGAAGGAAAATGTTTTCAGGTACAAACCTTTCAAAAAGTTTCACTGCATATTGCCTTGCAATAGAGTACAAGCACTCGCTTGATGTAGCCTCAAATATCGCTTCTGTTCAAAATGTGCAAAATAGTGAGTTCTTTCCTCTTTCTTTTGACAGTGCAAAAGTTTATAACTAAATATCTTCACTTTCTTTGCACTTCAAGTAGTCGCGAAGTTTAACACTCATTTTAACCAATTAGCCTGGTCACTATATGTGACTGATAAGAATACTTGCTCTTGCACAAAAGCACATCACCAGCTGCGCGCGGCTTTGATTCTTCCCCTAATAGTGTTTATTTTTTATTTAGCTTTGCTACTCATACTTGGTATGTCCTGTTTCGATTTGGTGTTCTCTTTAAACGCTATTCTCCCGGATGCATTTTTATCTTTCCGTGAGTTAAGTTGACAAAGCTGAATCGCGAGCTTAGGCAATCTCCTCGAAGACACTGATTCAATTTCCGCTTCAATAGGAAACGCCCCCTTTTCATTTCATCCTTACTCTAACCGCTCCCTTCATTGTGCGTGTACATACGACACGCATCGTTTCCAATAAAGAACGCGTCATTTCTTCAATCCCATCTGGTCCCCGCTAGCCCGACACCAAGCCGGATCCGGGGGTGCACAAACGGAATGGCAGATAAAAAAAAAGAGAAAACTGGTGCGGGGAGGAAGGGGGGACCAGGTGGAAAATCGATTTTGGGACGCCATTAGGGGCGCATAATTGGCAACACGATCCCCTGATTGCCCGGATTGAGTCGTCGTCTGCTACGTGGGCGGAGAGTAGCAGACGGGCGTCGAGATCGCGCAGCAGCGCTTGCGGCGCTGTAGAATGCCACTTTGGGTTTTCCCCCCCTGCACGCACCCTTCGATCCAAGCAAAGCCGGGCCAAGCCAAGCCAAACCAAGAAAGTAGCAGCGGCGCTAGTGGCGCCGACAGCGGCAGCAGCCGCTTTCACCCTCACGAACTCCCGAGCGGCCCCGCGTTTTAAACCAATTTTCGGGGGGAAAAACGGCGCGTTTCACCACCCTCCCGCGTGTGCCCGAGAGACCGAGACACCGCTCGTATTTGGATTCTTTCGCTTGTTTTCGAACGGAGTGTGTTTGTGTGCGTCTGCGCGCGCGGGATGAACCACTTTGGACAAGCTGAAGGGAGCAGGGCAGCCGCCCCGGACGGTTCATTTCTTCAGTCGCTTCCTGATTGTCTGTGCGCGGGGGGGACACAGGGTGAAGGGGGGGATGGACAAATGTACAGCAGTACTTCGCCCCTGCAGCGCTGCTCGCCAGGTAATTTGGGTTCCGCGTCGCCGAGCGTGAAACGGGAATTCAGTCGGGAATTGAAAGTTGAAACCTCGTTGTTCTTTCTCCCGGCGCGCTTCTTTTTCTCTTCTTTTCTTTCTTTTTCACTTTCGCCAATGAGCGGGCCCTGGCACCGCCATTCAGTGCCCCGGCCCTGCACATCGCGACCTTCTTCCCCACAGCACCCCACTTCCGCGACTTCCCTTTCCCGTCTTGTTGCCGCCTATTTGTCGGCGAGGGCTTTTGCCGTAGGGTAAGGAATAAAGATTGGAGACTCGCTGAGCGCACCATTTCGAGCTGGTTAATTCACGCTTGGAAAAGCTTTCGTGTAAAGCAACCTCTCCCTCGAGTCTGTAGTCGTCGACAAAGAGAGCATACTCATCAGCCCAAAGGTTGTGCTTTCCGACAATGCTTGCACTCATTTGTCGTTCTGCCTCACTTCCGCAATTTCCTAACGCAGAAAAATACAGCCAGAAAGCAAAAAAAAAAAATCCTTGCGAAGTGTCCGGATTATGTGGTCCCCAAATACTCGCAACTCGTACAATCTCAGACACATCATTGAATGAACTATTGATGGAATTAAGAGCGCGTGATGGAGCAATCGATCAATTCATTGCGACGCCGTAAGACCAAATTATTTATTTATTGATTGAATGATTGATTGATTTATTGGTTGATTGATTGATTGTGGTGCCGCGTAATCACGATTTCGTTGTTGCCTAATGTTGGTCTATTGCGCAACAATAATATCAACATTTACCAAAGTTCTAATAAACGACAGTTACAAAACACCTGTACAGTCTGAAGCCGCACGGGAAGTCATTAACGTGCTTTGCGAGCCGAACGCACTCGCAGTGCAGAATAATGAGGATTGACTGGCTTGTCCCCATATACCCTCAGGAGGAAATGAGGGCCCCCGGGCTTCAGAAGCGTAATCCTAGTTCAATCACCGCTGCCGTTATCATCTCTTTGTTTTGCCTGTTTTTTTCTTCACGGGCGCCTTTGCAGCCCAAGCGTACCTGCAATTTAAGTCTTTAAATGCGTATTAAATGGAGCGGCGGGGGCCCGAATGAATTCTGCGCAACATGCAAATTGTCCTATTTGCATGATCGTTCTTGCGCACTCTTTTGGTTTAACGCTCCTTTACTTCCTTTAAGCACTGCCTTGCGGCCGTGTGTTTTGAACGACCCGTTTATTTTGATATTTCAATGGCGTCTTTAGAGGCGAGCTTTGGACCACGGTGCTTTTAAAAATGTTATTGAGCGTCATTTGTAGAAACCAGTTGCAGTGTAGTACAAAAAGTAACTTCGATGTAGACAGACGTACTGCACGGAAGCCCTAATCGATGCCATTTCAGCAATTTAACATCAGTAATAAAACGGCTGACATTAAAACCTCACAATTCATATATTTATTGTAGAGAGGCTCTGCAGAGAGCGTGAAAAAACTCTTTCCTCCTGTTGTTTGTTTTAGGTGTGAAGGTGTGTAGGCGTAAAAGAAATATTTAAGTACGAAATAATAGTGTTCTCACGCATTTAATTATTGGCACGTATTCTGCCTTCCTCTACTTCGAGCACTCACGTTCGTACAGCACACATGTATACAAATGCGCGGTCGTGTTCCTTTACGGCTCAATTGGCTGAGGGAGCAAGTGAGTGAGCAATATATGACCCAGCAGTGAGGCTCATTATTATGTGGGTTTGTGAGTTTATGAGGTTTAACGTCTCAAAATGACTCAGGCTATCAGGGATGCCGTAATGGAGGGCTTCGGATAATTTAGACCACATGGGGTTCTCTAACGTCCAGCCTGGAGCTCATTTAACGCGTCTTTCGGGTCAGCAGCCGAGCACTGTAACCACTGAGCCACCGCGGAAGTTTTATAATGGTTTCACTGCACAATGGGAATATACAGATGTGTTCCGGAACACCCGTTTCTCCCAATCACGGCAGCATATGTCATCGGGAAGGAAGAGAATCTACTGCTGAGCCCACAGTCAAGCACCTTCTTGACCACCCCATGTAGCAGAGAGGGGACTATGGAGTGAGGCCCCCTATAAGTCCAATGTGGGCATCCCCTGTGAGCCCAGGTGGGACCAGTATGGGTTTTCCACGCGGGCCCCAGTAGGCCCCCAGTGGGCTGCTCACAAACGCCCTAATAGGTCCCATTTGGGACCGATGGAGATAGCCCATGTGGGGATGCCCATATTCGGCCTGCATTGCCTTATGTGAGCAGCCCACCCAGCTGCCCCATCGGTGCTACTTTGTGATATGTGGGTAGCTCATGAGGGCCAACGTTACGCTTCCTGCAACCCTGGGCGTGCCCTTCTTCGTCTTGGAAGATTGTATTATCTGTTATTTCTAAGGAGTTTAGACATTATCTCCAGGGAGCTTCCAAACTCATGGCTCTCCTTAGGGCGCAAGAAGTTAATGCGTGCTTGCTTCACGGGGGCGTCCCTTCTAAGGGTCCCGTGGATGACTTCATCATGTGGTACCATTTGAACGAGGTATTGTCTGGTCGCAACATATTACGATGCCATTTACAGGCATTGCCTTTTAACTATAGCACTGACAAACACGCGGGAAGAAAAGAGTATTGGGGCTTATACCAAATCCTGCAAACTGTATACTCTCAATGTTCACAAGCAGGTCACACACATCTGCGTCCGACACATCTCGTGGGTTGTCCGCAAGACCGCGCTCTGCGCGCGAGCGCTTTCGAGTCAACGACTCGACTGAAGCCACCGGCGTTCTGGTTCGGGCCCAGCAAAGCATCCATTTGCAACGCAAATTGACAGAGCCCTTCCGAAAGGGAGAGCGTGACGTGGTCTGTGCACGAGTTCGCGCGAGAGCTGCTCGTTTGACGCGCTCGGATAGCTTCCCGTCCGCGCGTGCGAACTCAAAGTGCTGCGTAAAATAGAGCTATAGAGACGGGTTTTCAAGGTTCGCGTCGAGCAGCGTATGCAGAGGCGTACACGCATACAACGTCGCGTGATATTATTCTCCTGTGCGCGGAAATTTTCCCGTGACGTCAGCTAGGTGCGCCAGTTGTTACCGGGATATGAACGTTGTTTACATACATAAGGGCCGTCTCCCTGCTCGTCGGAGAGCCGGCTGCACCGGAGCCCCACGTTGGAACTGCGCGAATATTTTATGTCCCGGCGCGTGGAAAAGGGGTGCATAAACATGCGGACATGTATGGGGAGGGCGCTGCTATGCGCGAATGCGTTTCCGCTTGTCTGCGATCAGTAAGTAGTGTTGCTGCTGTGTGTGTGTTCACATTTCTCCACGTCAGGAGCTTCCGGAATAATTTAATGGGGATTTCTATTTGAGGTTGCGCAACATAGAGAGAGGGTGAGAGAAAGAATAGCGAAACCCTCAGCAATGATTTTTCACATGTTGTATCACACTTAGCGTCCACTTATTACCTGCGGACATCGAAAACTGGCAGTTCTAACAGCGGTGCTATGCCGTGTTTGTCCGGCATAGCTTTTTCTGCCTTGGTCCATTTTGTGGACACTGGTTTAAATTAACTCACTTTTATTTCTTCCTTTACTCTCATATTACGTTGCCAGCAGCCTAGAAAACGAATTTAGGGCGGAGTACTCATCAGAATAAACTGTCAGCTTTCATAGGCTTAATGGGGTATGTTTAGTGAGCAAATGCTAGAGGCCAGTGCACTGTGCGATGTCAGTGCATGGTAAAGAATTCTAGTAATAATAATAATTGGTTTTGGGGGAAAGGAAATGGCGCAGTATCTGTCTCATATATCGTTGGACACCTGAGCCGCGCCGTAAGGGAAGGGATAAAGGAGGGAGTGAAAGAAGAAAGGAAGAAAGAGGTGCCGTAGTGGAGGGCTGCGGAATAATTTCGACCCCCTGGAGATCTTTAAGTGCACTGACATCGCACAGCACACGAGCGCCTTAGCGTTTTTCCTCCATAAAAACGCAGCCGCCGCGGTCGGGTTCGAACCCCAGGTGACCGAAATTCCCGGAGCCCTTCACTACGGAGTCCCCGTAGCCTCAGTAGCTTTGGGACGTCAAACTTCCACAAACCATATTAAGAAAAAAATTTGCTCGCGTCTCGTTTGCTTTAATAATAATAATTGGTTTTTGGGGAAAGGAAATGGCGCAGTATCTGTCTCATATATCGTTGGACACCTGAACCACGCCGTAAAGGAAAGGGATAAAGGAGGGAGTGAAAGAAGAGAGGAAGAAAGAGGTGCCCGTGGTGGTGGGCCCCGGGACAATTTCCTCGTTTGCTTTTAAAAGCTGTCTTCAGTGTGCATATTCGGTTTAACACCGCAGGACTGACCACATTAGCCGCAAACTAAAACTGCTTCTGACGATCGTCTCGAGCAATTCATTTTTGTTCGACAAGTAATGATTTCTGCCTCTTTCTAACCGATCCTGCCATGCTCTTATTGCATTTCCCATCTTCCGGCTCCCTCTTTCCTGCCATTCCCCATTCCCGACTTGCGGGCTCCTCGTCAGCTGCTCAGACGAGACAGACAGCTGCGTCAGCAGGGACAAAGGGGCCCATCCTGCTCGGGTCGAGCGTCAGGAGACGTTCGTTGCGTCCGAAGGTTGGCTGTCCATGCGATGCCGCATTCTTTTCCGCCCGTTCATCAAAAATAACCCCGTGGTTACGCTCCGCACGGACCGTGGTGGACTCGTATGCATCAGACGCGGGCAGCTCCGGCCTCCCCGGGACCAGCTGTGAACCTCGTTCCCTTTTTTTCCCGTCCCGCGTCTTCTTCCTTCACCCGAGGGAAATCGGAGCCGACCTCCCGCCGGCTAGCGGTGAGCGTGCACTGTGTCGCCCGATGATGGGCTGTGGGCGGATGGGAAGCATGAAGGGAGATTTATGCAAGGAGGGGGAGAGGGGATTACGCTAATCTCGGGTTAAGTAGGCGCGCGCCACGTGGCCGCCGTGTACCAAGTGTTAACAGCCACGGGGGATCCATCTCGCTCGTCGGCGATGTGCGGGTGCGCGCACAAAAGGGTCACCCGCTGCCGTGTGGTTGATAGAAGAACCAATGTCCCGCCCTCCCTCTCCACCCGCTGCTGTCCCGTCGACGGACTGTCGTGGCCTTGCTTCTCGGTGTGGCTGCAATGCCCAGGCGCCCTCCCACTATTTTTCCGCCGTTGTACGCTATCATCCGCCATTGACACCATAAATCGTACACGATGATGGTCTTCGCACATCATGCTGTATGTAACTCCGGCGTCCCGGGCTGAGATACGGCAAAGGTTGTCAGAGATTGGGTATACGGCGGTGGACAGTATGCCCTGGAGTTAAACTACTGTGGCGCGATGGTGACGTTGACAAGGAGAAGAAACCGGAGATCAAAAAACCCGCCGCGGTGGCTCAGTGGTTAGGGCGCTCGACTACTGATCCGGAGTTCCCGGGTTCGAACCCGACCACGGCGGCTGCGTTTTTATGGAGGAAAAACGCTAAGGCGCCCGTGTGCTGTGCGATGTCAGTGCACGTTAAAGATACCCAGGTGGTCGAAATTATTCCGGAGCCCTCCACTACGGCACCTCCTCTTCCTTTCTTCTTTCACTCCCTCTTTTATCCCTTCCCTTACGGCGCGGTTCGGGTGTCCAACGATATATGAGACAGATACTGCGCCATTTCCTTTCCCCAAAAACCAATTATTATTATTATTATTATTATTATTATTATTATTATTATTATTATTACTACCTCCAGAGTTCCCGGGTTCGAACCCGACCGCGGCGGCTGCGTTTTTATGGCGGAAAAACGCTAAGGCGCCCGTGTGCTGTGCGATATCAGTGCACGTTAAAGATCCCCAGGTTTCCGAAATTATTCCGGAGCTCTCCACTACGACACCTCTTTCTTCATTTCTTCTTTCACTCCCTCCTTTATTCTTTCGCTTACGGCGCGGTTCAGGTGTCCGCCGATATATGAGACAGATACTGCGCCATTTCGTTTAATAATAATAATAATAATAATAATAATAATAATAATAATAATAATAATAATAATAATAATAATAATAATAATAATAATAATAATAATAATAATAATAATAATAATAATAATAATAATTGGTTTTGGGGGAAAGGAAATGGCACAGTATCTGTCTCATATATCGTTGGACACCTGAACCGCGCCGTAAGGGAAGGGTAAAGGAGGGAGTGGAAGAAGCAAGGAACAGAGGTGCCGTAGTGGAGGGCTCCGGAATAATTTCGACCACCTGGGGATTTTTAACGTGCACTGACATCGCACAGCACACGGGCGCCTTAGCGTTTTTCCTCCATAAAAACGCAGCCGCCGCGGTCGGGTTCGAACCCGGGAACTAATAATAATAATAATAATAATTGGTTTTGGGTGAAACGACTAGTGATCCGGAGTTCCCGGGTTCGAACCCGACCGCGGCGGCTGCGTTTTTATGGAGGAAAAACGCTAAGGCGCCCGTGTGCTGTGCGATGTCAGTGCACGTTAAAGATCCCCAGGTGGTCGAAATTATTCCGGAGCCCTCCACTACGGCACCTCCTTCTTCCCTTCTTCTCTCACTCCCTCCCTTGTCCCTTCCCTTACGGCACGGTTCGGGTGTCCAACGATATATGAGACAGATACTGCGCCATTTCCTTTCCCCAAAAAACCAATTATTATTATTATTATTATTATTATTATTATTATTATTATTATTATTATTATTATTACTACTACCTCCAGAGTTCCCGGGTTCGAACCCGACCGCGGCGGCTGCGTTTTTATGGCGGAAAAACGCTAAGGCGCCCGTGTGCTGTGCGATATCAGTGCACGTTAAAGATCCCCAGGTTTCCGAAATTATTCCGGAGCTCTCCACTACGACACCTCTTTCTTCATTTCTTCTTTCACTCCCTCCTTTATTCTTTCGCTTACGGCGCGGTTCAGGTGTCCGCCGATATATGAGACAGATACTGCGCCATTTCGTTTAATAATAATAATAATAATAATAATAATAATAATAATAATAATAATAATAATAATAATAATAATAATAATAATAATAATAATAATAATAATAATAATAATTGGTTTTGGGGGAAAGGAAATGGCACAGTATCTGTCTCATATATCGTTGGACACCTGAACCGCGCCGTAAGGGAAGGGTAAAGGAGGGAGTGGAAGAAGCAAGGAACAGAGGTGCCGTAGTGGAGGGCTCCGGAATAATTTCGACCACCTGGGGATTTTTAACGTGCACTGACATCGCACAGCACACGGGCGCCTTAGCGTTTTTCCTCCATAAAAACGCAGCCGCCGCGGTCGGGTTCGAACCCGGGAACTAATAATAATAATAATAATAATTGGTTTTGGGTGAAACGACTAGTGATCCGGAGTTCCCGGGTTCGAACCCGACCGCGGCGGCTGCGTTTTTATGGAGGAAAAACGCTAAGGCGCCCGTGTGCTGTGCGATGTCAGTGCACGTTAAAGATCCCCAGGTGGTCGAAATTATTCCGGAGCCCTCCACTACGGCACCTCCTTCTTCCCTTCTTCTCTCACTCCCTCCCTTGTCCCTTCCCTTACGGCACGGTTCGGGTGTCCAACGATATATGAGACAGATACTGCGCCATTTCCTTTCCCCAAAAAACCAATTATTATTATTATTACCCTGAACTGGGGAAAAGTAATCAGGGGACATACATGTGAATGAGAACAGCGAGCAGCGGGAAAACGAGGAAGTAAGAGAAGAGCGTGCGGTAAAGTCACAGCCTGTTGCGCAAGCCCGTCGCTCTCGAGAAATGTACGCATGCTTGTTAAATGCCCTCGAACATGGCACGCAGGCAGGAGGCCTTGCTGGAGTGAATTACCCGCGCACAGCAGTAGAGAAGAAAGGAAGGCGTAAGAGCACTGTTGCTTTACTCCGCTTCTGAGCGATTATTATTATTGTTATTATTATTTCACCATCTGCTCGGGCTGAGTTACTATATAGGCAAGCTTTCCCGCTCCTTCTGTCGTTCGTTCGTGAAAGCACAAATCGGCGCTCCTCTACAGCGGATAGGCTGTCTGTCAACTACTGTGTCACAAGGAAAGCATCCATATATAATGAGTGCGTTATACGCAAGGCCACGTCCCATTTCAAGCACTCAGTGGTCGCCATTCAGTCGCCGAGTACAAAATACCGGGTCTAGCCGCATTCAGATAAAAGAGAAATGCGCAAAAAACTTGCAGGTTCGTTGGGAACGTTGCACGTTGAAGAACCTGGCCCAGATAATGGAAGTTATTCCGGAATGTCTCGAACCCCGAGTGCGCGTAAAAATCAATTCATATCTTTCTCAAGCTGATACACCTCGCGTATCAGCTCGCGTATCTGCTTGAGAAATCTGGGGAGAGCGTCTCCTACAGATGAAACTGGAAACGAGGGGTTTGAAAGGAGCCGTTTCGCAGGGTCTCCACGTGCAGAAGGGAATAATGGCGCAGCATCAATTGACTAGGACAGCAGGAGCGCGCGCACACACACACAAGCGCTTGTGTATGTGCGTGTGATCTCCTGCTATCCTAGTCGCTTGATGTTGCGCCATTATTCCCTTGAGCATGTCTTACCAACTTGCCCAATCCTATACGGTTCTTCTCCACGTGCAGAAAACCCCCATTTCCTTCTCTTTTTCTATTTTCACCCTATCATATTTTTTTCATATTTCGTGGGGTGTTCGGACACGCTCAGTTAATATTTCCAAAATATTTCTGAGTTTATCTTAAGCCCCTGAAACTAAAAGGAAGTCTTGTGTAGCACACTGTATAGCGCGCAAGTTAGTATAGATTAAAGTTTATGCTTGAGCATATGCTCGGAAGCCCGAGCCCTCGAGAGAGCCTCCGCATCACAGAGGAAAGACGCACCGAATCACGTTCGGATCAGAGCGCTCCGGTTCTGCATGCGCATCACGGATGGAGCGCGATGGTTGCAGCGACTGCCACCTCGGCAGTTTGCTTTGAGCGGGCTTTGTGATGCGGGAACGTCACGTCCATCTCACTCTTGCCACTGCGAGCTCTGCTGACTTCCCGTAATCGCGCAACTGTTTCGCGAGAAAGCAGCAGCTCCACCATTGAAATGCAAAATGCCCCGCTTCCTCAGAAGTTTTCGGAGACTGCTTTCAAGCTTCGCGCTTCTATGTACATACATGTGCGAGGCTCCTGCGGCGGGTTGCAAAAAAAAAAATAAACACTCGACTCTTCGGAACGCTTGTTTACGCTCAAGTTTCCGATGCCGAGGCGGTGATTCTCCTTTCCCTTTTTCCCCCTTTCTCAGCTGCACGCGCATTATCATACGAAGTGCTGTCAACGCATTTCTCCAATGCCAAGTCAAGCGGCTTCAAGACAGATGTGTTCGCCAGAGTTTCGCTCAGTACGTTCCAACCCGACACCCTCCTCTGCCCCCATCGTTTTTTTTTCTTTCTGCAAGCGTTTTCTTCCAACCTGTACTCCTTCAGAGACGCGCGTGGGATTGCGCTTCTTGGCGGGAAAGACAGAAATAGGGACGCAGTGTTGATTTGTCTTGGGTCTGTTGGTTGTTCCCGCAATGTTTTATGCATGCGGCTGACGAGAGGGAAGTGTTTCGCCAAATAGGCACAACTATCGGCGGCCGTGCTGCACACGTCTTGCTTATTGTTGTTTCTTGTGCGAGTCAATGCCTGTTTAGGTTCCGCCCGCGGCTCTCCTTCGTGTAGTGAGGCACGAGTGACAAGAGGAAGTTAGAAAACGAGTGAGGAGTGCGCGAGTTGTCGAATGTCCGAAGTACTCTCAATAGTGCTTTGGCGCGCAGTTGAGCGGGAGAGAGTCACTCGCGAAGAATGATGGAGCGGCGGTAGTTGAGGTTAAAGCTTATGTTTACTCAGTGACAAAAGATTAAAGAGAAGCTGAAAAAAACACAGAAAAATGTTGAAACTTAAGCAGCGTCTGTTGAAACAATTGGATAAAACAAGAACAAAGTTAGCAGTCCAGGAAAAGCGTGTTCGCTCTGCACTGTAGACACAAACTTGAGTCAGACCATGAGTTGTTTATGTCTATCTCTTCAGTCTTCGGTCGCAGAAAATGCTGTATAGAAAACTACCGGACACTTTTCTCTCCTTCGCTCCGCGGCGAAGATGAGAGCAATAGAGCCAAGGTCGGATATATCGAAACCGGATATTTTGCGTCGTCGGCTATATCGAACAAACAGATTATTTCTTTGAAATTCATCTGTAAAAGTATTGGAAAGTTGCGCAGTAAATCGAACTGCACTTTCTTCTGTCCTCTAATTTATCGAATGGCGTACCGCGCCACAGCAAGTGGCGCTTCTCTTAACGGCACCTTTTTGATCACCTTCGATTATATTCGATCGCCGCTCTCGCGCGGAGACGGGTTGGCTGCGCTACCTTGGGCACCTGCTGGCGCTACCTTGTGCACCTGCTGTAAAACTGTGTCAAGAGGAGAACGCGGTGTGTGCGTGAGGACGGTCTTCGATCTCTTGTACTCATTTTTCACGTCGCATAGGTGTCATGCGGTGAAGACACCATAACTTCCCTAATGCCTAGCGGCGGCTCTAACTTAATTTTAATGAGCGATTATTTTGTTTATTGTGCACCGGTAACAGGATTAGACGTCTTATGATAGGCAGTGGCTAGTTCCAAACAGCCTTCCAATGCAGGTTCAGTGCGAAGCAGGTAACGCCTAACGAGGGGTGCGCTGCCTGCATGCTTGTGTGCGGCACGTCGCTGCGAGAAGTGCGTCACTAACGAAGGTGCAAAGTATTATTGCTCTTAGGTTGCGTAAATGTTATCTACTGCAATTTTTTATACATCGAATTATCGATATGTCAACAATTCTGCGATCCCCTTGGAGTTCTGTAGATTCGGGTTCGACTGTAGTTATATGTAGCACGAGAGTTTTGCGGTATACATCTGAAAGATATGGCCTAATAATTCAGATATTAATAACTTTGAATCGAATAACTTTCTATCAGAACTGGAAAGTCTTTTTTTTTTCCCAGGTAAAGGCGCCTTGATTGCACTGTATTCTTGTACTGTACCATGTCATTTTCTCACTCTTACTATATTAATGCCTCTTTACGTTGTACTTTTGTATCTTGGACTGATGTCCTTTTTCTTGTATAGTTTTGTTCCAAATGTTATTGTGGGCAAGTATTCATTTGTTGCCAGACTTACTGGTGTTGAATTTCTGGACATTTTTCTTTTGTTTGTGTAGCCTTTTTACTTTGCATTCTTTGTAAAATGCCCCTCCTGCTAGGGCCAAAGCATTGGCCTGCAGTATGGTTAAATAAATAAATAAATAAATAAAACTTGGTATGAGGTTTAAGTTATGCTGTCACTGAATGGCTGCAGGTGTGAGGGGGTGTTTTCAACGGACAAGCTTTGCTTAAACACTCCTGAATTTTGACTGAGATTCACGTAAGCCGGCAAATCTTATGTGTAATTTAATTAAAGATAATGATTTATTGTCTTTAATTTTTAATTCGTGTATGTATAAAAGCAGAAATACGCTCAGAAAAAAATCATCAGACACACATGCACTCAGCTCTTGCATGTGTACGCGAGATTATGTCGGACTTGTGCTGTATCGTGCACACATAATCTTTCCTATGCATGGTTTTGTTCTAGATCAATCAAATATACAATAGAACAACCCAAATGAGGTGAGAAAAAGAACATCAGAAGAAGTACAGCGGCGCAGTTTTTTTTATACGCATATGTTCTTTACTATCGAACTATGCTTCGTTGCCAGCATATATTCATCTATTCATCCCATACCTTAAAACGAAATAATATTCTTGCACCTCAGCCTATAGAAATCTAAGCCTAAGATATTTCTGAAGCGTGGCGACTTCTTACCTCGTTGTTTCTTCGCAACCACCAATAAACATGAATTCATTCGACCCGAGGCATTGTCCATTCATAAAGAACTTCATTAAGTCGTTTAAATTTGGAGAATATAAGAGTGATGTTGAAATTTCATCTTTCTGGTTGCGAGGTTTTATTAACCTGTTGTATGTATTACTCCAGGAGAACAATGTAATTGTATACAGGGTGCCCACGATAACTTTAGCCAGGCTTTAAATATATGCCGCGGCACTCTAAGACGACGCGACCAAATGCATGTTGCTGGCTATTGCATGGAGCAACTCACACTCTTTTTAGTGTTGGGCTTAATTGCATAATTAGTCGAATCAACTTCGCAAGCAACGAAGATAGGCGAAAAAGTCTATCAGAAAGTTGTAGAACGGTCCGCAAAACGTCGAACTGAACAGTTTCTAACTTTCCATCTATTACGCATCAGCTTTTTTTCACTCTCTGCAGATGCCCGCGAAATACAAAAAATACCACGTGACATGCCCGCTTGCGAGCCACGATTGCACTGCTCTCAAACGTTCCGCGTAGTGACGAAGAGATCATTCAGCCCGTTGTGTTGCTGCTTAAATAAGTGACAGGGCTGCGATGCAGGCGTTGGCTGCGCGATTTACGCGAGCACAAGCGATTAGGACCGTGTTTGCTTGTCGCTATCAAGCGCCACAAGGGAAGCATACCGCTTGCCTATATCGCGCATCCAGCTGCTGCGTCGCTACCCTGTCAACTTTTAAGCGGCAGCACACCGGGCTAACTGCAATCGCGGCGCGCAAGCGGGCATGTCACGTGGTATTTTCTGTATTTCATGGGCATCTGCAGTAAACGAAAGAAGCCGATACGTAACGGATGGAAAGTTAAAAACTGTTCATTTTGACGTTTTGCGGACCGTTCTACAACTTTCTCATTGGACTTTTTCGCCTATCTTCATTGCTTGTGAAGTTGGTTAATTCGTTTCGACTTATTATGCAATTAAGCACAATACAAAAAAGTGTGAGTTCCTCCATACAATAGCCAGCAATATGCATTTCGTCGCGTCGTCTTAGAGTGCCGCGGCATGTTTTTAAAGTGTGGCTAAAGTTAGCGTGGACACCCTGTATATACAACCTTTGTCCGTAAAGTTTCGAGACTGATTTATTTTTTTCTCTAGAAATAATTCTCCAAAACAAACGTTGGTACGCATGTGTAGCGCCATCTTTTCGGGCTAACTTGAGATATTTATGTTAATTGCTGTGGCAGCCGCTAGATGACAATACATGTAGAAAAATGCGTCGTCACTAATTTGCGCATTCTACTGTGAGTGAATGTGGAGAGATGGACGTCCACCTAGAACAGTGTGTAAACATAAGATTCTGTGTGAAGCTTGGCAAGACAGCTACACAGATGTATGAGCTCCTTTGTGACGCTTACGGCAACGAGACATTATCGCGGGCACGAGTTTTCGATTGGCACAAGAGGTTCGTTTCGGGGAGAACGTCGGTGGAAGACGACACAAGACAGGGGCGCCCTTCAACCTCACGGAATGAAAACAACCTGGCTGGGATCAGGGAAATCGTACAGCAAGACCGCACCATTGCAGTCCGCATGCTATCAGATGCTCTCGACATTAGTAAGACAACATGCCACCAAATTTTTCGTGAGAACTTGGGGAAACGAAAGCTGAATGCCAGACTTGTGCCGCACTCCCTCACACAGGACCAGAAGGACACGCGGGCATCAGTGAGCGCTGATTTGCTCTCCGAGGGAGAGAAGGATGCTGCATTTGTCGACAGCATCATTGCTGAAGACGAAACATGTTGTTTTCAATACGATCCTCAAAGAGGCAGAGCGCTGAATGGCCTTCCA
This sequence comes from Amblyomma americanum, assembly GCF_052857255.1. Taxonomy (NCBI): domain Eukaryota; kingdom Metazoa; phylum Arthropoda; class Arachnida; order Ixodida; family Ixodidae; genus Amblyomma; species Amblyomma americanum. The sequence goes on along the minus strand of NC_135499.1, from coordinate 138,687,285 downwards.
CAAACACTCCGGCGTCGAGAAAACTGTGGCGACAGAAGATTAAAACAAAGACGATGCTGATAGTTTTTTTCGATGCCAGAGGTGTCATACACGCTGTACGTAAAAGCGCAAAAAAACACGAACGTAGGATAAGACACACAATACGTCCGTGTTTTTTGCGCTTTTACGTTCAGCATGATAAACCAACTCGCCCAAACTCGGCCTTTATTGTGTCATACACCACGAGTTCGTCCCACAATGGTGGACGGTGAATCAGAAGTTTTATATCCGCGTGCTCCAACACATGCGTGACGCACTGCGACGCCATCGCTCTCACTTATGGACATCTGGACAATGCAGCCTTCTCCACGATAACGCAAGGCCACACACTGCTCTCAGCGAGACAAAATTTCTCGCCAAGCACAGCATTACTTTACTTCCCCATCCGCCATACTCGCCTGACCTCTCCTCATTCGATTTTTTCCTGTTTCCTCGCGTGAAGAGAGGCCTAAAAGGTCGCTGGATGGGGAGCGTGGAGGTCATTCATGATGCCACGAGAAAGGAGCTGACAGCCCTGTCAAAAGAAGCGTTTTCCAACTGTTTCCAAGATCTCAAGAAGCGTTGGAAGCTGTGTATAGAATGCAAGGGAGACTATTTCAAAGGGGTGCTGCACAAATGATTTCAATGTTAAACGCATTTTTTTAATGAACTCAGTCTCGGAACTTTACGGACAAAGGTTGTACATACATACCGGTTGCATTGAGACTGCCACAGAAATGCCTCAAGGCTCTGCCACGGTGCACTTGTGTGCAACAGTGAAAACGTGTTTACGTCACTGCGCGTAGCCAATGCAGTGAGCTGTAGTCGTTCGTCCGAAATCCCTCAGAATCTTTTATGTCATTATTTATGTTATTAATAAATCCATCACACTCGTGCGTTTAACTTCATCAGGCAACGTGGTTATTACCTCGTTCTAAATTTCTGCTTAAAATATTCCTGCTTGGGAAGAAGTATAGTATAATATTGTGAGACCCGCGGATTTCGTACTGCCTATTTCTCTTTTACGATGTTAAAAAAAGTACATCACTCCTGCAGTTTAAGTTTCATTTGAAGTCGTCAGAGAGTACTCGCTGTGCTTCCATGTAGTCATCTTTTCAAGAATTAAGTGGCATTAAAGACGCTCTCAGGAGCCCTACAAGTTGATTCTTTGACTGAATCAGCTTCCTGCTAGCAGCGGCCAAATGACTTCTAAGAACTTATTTGCGCTTGAACTTGAGATTATTTGTAATTTTAGAGCGAGAGAGTTACTCCCTCTATGTCGGAAAAAATTGTCCGGCGTCGGCGACCGTTTGAAGCCTCGCAACCGGAGCGGGAGGAGCAACCGGCCGCCCCCACAACCTGTGTGTGCCACCTAGGTCACGTGACCTCGAAAACATGATGCATACAGGCCGAAGCAGCATTAAAGGGAACACTTTATTGGCGTGCTATCAACAAATACTCCCAAAGTATGATTGAGAATCTCACTTTTTGCTGCTTCTTCACTTTACTTCATCTCACAAGTTGTTTGCAGCACTGTGAAAGATAGAGCGCTCTCATCCAATCAGGGCTAAGGAAGACAACAAATAGTCCGCCAAATATTTGAGCAGCTTTGTGACTATTTTAGATAATTATTGCATTAACTGAAAAGGTAGTTCGGGATGTTGTTTTTAACATCAAGCGAGTGTTTCATTAACTGGTTAAATAAGCAGAGAAAGCACGCATGAACACATCACAACGGAGTCTTGCTGCAAAGTGGTGCGCGGCCATTAGTAAACATGGTGTCCGCCGAGTCCCCTGCGCGCAGCAGCTGAGCGCTATTGCTCTCTCCTTCCCAGGGATGTCGCCACCAGTCGCAGAGTGAGAGTCACGCAGGAACACGTTTTGCAACGCACGGCATTCTGATCGGCTCCGGTCGCCGCAGCCTTCACAGCGCTGCCAACAACTTGCGAGATAGGCTGTAGTGTTCTTTTAAAAGCATAATCTCTTTGACGCCCTTTTAACTTCGGTGTAAAGGTGGGGATAGACCCGGTTCTTGCGGTGAGCATATAGACGTATGCATCGCACTGCATCCTGCAGCAATTTCCAGTCTGTGTGTCTAGGCCTCGAAAAAACAAGTTTCTCTCGCTTCCGCATCAACCGTACAAAATAGACGCGGGATGTGGATTGATAGCTCCGTACGGTCTTGCTGAAGGAAGCAGGAATGACTTTTTCTCTCCTTTTTTGCCAACCCTTTATTGGGTTGTATGCATGGAGCTGATACATAAAGTTCGTGCGCAGTTAGATGCGCCCTTATTTCAATTCAGTTCAATTCAATTTTATTTCGCAGAAGGTTCTGGTCGACTGCCTGAGCTAAAAGGTGTGCGTAAACAGCTTGACGATATGTTTCGCACCAGAAGGCCATGCATTCATTTTACAGAAAGGGTTCCGTTTTACGAACACTGTAGGGGCATCAAGCGGTCATCTGTAGCAGCACGAATTTAAAGAATGAATATTTATTTTGAAAACATGAAGACGCAGACAAAATACAGGGTGTTTCTTTTGTTCAGTGCGGAATAACCAGATAACTAATTATAGCATGTTGGGCAAATGGTTTAACGCTCAATATTCACAAATCTGCATGAGCGTGGTATCCACCTGTTAAGATAATGAGCTTCCGAACAGGTTGTGTATACAGCTTTCTGAGCATTTTTGTAAAGCATCTGTATTCTGTATATCCCTATTCGGGGTGTCAGCGTAGCGTGTAACAAAGGTATTTTAAGCTTTCCCCGATTTCCCATGAAAATACTGCGTGTTTGTGTTCATGTGCCTTTTTTATGTGTATTTCTTCATTCTTGTTATCCGTGGTAAGGATGGATATAGACTGGCTGCTCATTTTCATTGAAGAATGCCTTCTCCTCCTCCTAATGTTGAAATGGGGAAAGAACGAGCCGGGTGGGAACTGCCACAGAAAGGTCACATTATGCCTGCTTCATGAAGGAGAGGGGAAGCTTATGTATACGGGAGAGAGACAAGCAAGAGGAGAGTGAGATTTTACGCGATAGCCCTCACAACATAAAAAAGCAGGAAATTTGCGAAGCGCACAGCTCCAATGCGCGATTACAGGAGTCCAAAGGTTAGAGAATGGGTTAGGCACCAGAGAAAGAGATACCAAAAATAAGCACCAAAAAAAAGTTCGAATTGGATAATTGGATAATTGGATTTACGCTCACATTGCTTCTATGAAAAGTCTGGATGCGACTACACGTCGGCGCACTGTTTTTCGTGTAAGGGACACCTAAAGGCATTCGCACAAAATAGAGTGGTGTCAATTCTATATGACTGAGCCTACGGCGCGGGAGCAAAAAATGTTTGCCCTTCCTTTGTGATGCTCTTGGAATGACTCAGTAACAGCTATTGTGATTTTACTGATACACAACAAAATGTGTTAAATGCCTATTTAAGTTTTGTTGAGGTCTCTGAAAAAATGGTCTTTGCCTTATTATGTAGAGCCTATTTCACTCTAGTTGCACTGCAAACCTGTTGAGTGTCTATTGAAAACACATAGAAAAGCAATGAATCCTACATGCGCTCCACTTCCCACTGCGCTATTGGATAGAAAAATATAAGTGCATGCAAAATACACATTTCAACACGCATTTAAGTTACGCAAATTTGAATCCAAAAGTTATTCGTATTGTCGTTATTAAAAGTCATGGTAACACTGTTAATTGTCTACGAAACCAATGACATAAGCGCAACTTTCACATGAATTTTTTTTTTAAAAACGTCTCATTACCAGGCCCGCCACATCAGAAAGACACCCTCTATCAGCTCTCTACACAAGCAATTAACAACGAGGTTTTGGAAGGGGGCATTATAGTGAAACAAGCACATGCTGCAATTACACACTCACCTAACTAAAACTTCGTGCTCATGCTTGTGTACCGGCTATGAAGGACCCACCAACAGTCATGAGGGTGAATTGTCAATAGGCACAGATTTGTAGAAGAATTTTGGCACTATGTACATACTTGTGATTGGCGCAGATTAAGAGGCTTAACTGCAAAGTTGGGGTAGTTGAAAGCGATCTTAAGTGCACGAGTAATGCAACAAGAACTGAAGTGAAGACACTGGACTGTATGCCTAAACTAGACTTTTGCTTGCCTGAAACGTTTTTTTTCGCATCGCAGCCATATTTCAATGCTTCAAGTCGATTCCGCAAATATTGCTTAATCATTCGACCTTAAAGGAGTATAGACAGCCAATTTTAGTTGCATGCTTTCTTTCTTCCCAGTAATGACGCATGAGACATTAGGATAAATTGATCTTGACGTAGTATTCGCCTACGTACGAAAGCTGAATAATCTATAATTGAATTTCTTCTCTCACGCTGTTTCGATTTCTTCAACCGAATGATGTATGTGACGTGTAAGACATGTTTAGGCCACGAAAGATATGAAAAAAAACTGCAATATAACTGCTGATACGTTTTTTCCCGTCCTTCCAGCTCCTGAAGCCTGCTGGCTTAAGATTAAGTTTTAGAGAATCAAGACTTTCGCGTCTTATTTTGTCGTGTAGTGAAACTTCATACCTCGGCTGCATTTGCTTTACTGCGCGGGCATATTGTTCTTCGTTGCTCAAAATATAACTCCGGAAATAGAGCCACCGCGGCAGCTGAGTGGTTACTGCGTTCTGCTACCGCGTACGATGCCGCGGGTTCGATTCCGTTCCGCTCCGGTCCCATTTTGACTGAGGCGAGATGAGTAAATCCTCGCATACGGAGATATTGCTGAACAACAACATCAAAAAAACTACAGCTTGTCAAAATTACCCTGTGGCGCTCTACTCTGTCCTCGCAATAATGGTATATAGACAGTCTATAG